>NC_052312.1:23914659-24009659 GCF_016432855.1 Salvelinus namaycush | reverse complement strand
TAAGAGCAATAACAGGGAGGGTGAAATTAGAAAGAGAGAGAAAGAGAGAGAGAGAGAGAGAGAGAGAGAGAGAGAGAGAGAGAAAGAGAGAGATAGAGGACACACAACATCGAGCTGCCGACGCGGGCCCCCGACGTCTACGCGGACTGTGTGCTCTCGTTCTCAGTGGCCAACGTGAGTAAGTCATTGAAACGTGTTAACCCCCGCAAGGCTGCCGGCCCAGACGGCATCCCAAGTCATGTCCTCAAAGCATGTGCAGAGCAGCTGGCTGGAGTGTTGATGGACATATTACATTTCTCCATATCCCAGTCTGTTGTCCCGACTTGCTTCCCCTCCGCCACGCTGAGACCACAGGGAGGAGGTGAGAGCCCTGACGGAGTGGGGCCAGGAAAATAACCTCTCCCTCAACGTCAACAAAACCAAGGAGCTGATCGTGGACTACAGGAGACAGCAGAGAGAGAGAGAGCACGACCCCTAGCCACATCAACAGGGCTGCAGTGGAGTGGATGGAAAGCTTTAAGTTCCTCGGCGTGCACATCACTGACGACAGCCTCAGGAGGCTGAAGAAATTCAGCTTGGCCCCATTGAGAGCATCCTGTCAGGCTGGTACAGCAAATTGCTCTGTCCGCAACCGCTGGGCTCTCCAGAGGGCATCACCGGGGGCACACTGCCTGCCCTCCAGGACATCTACAGCAACCGGGTTCACAGGAAGGTCAAGAAGATCTTCAAGTACCTCAGCCACTTCGAGCCACGGCCTGTTAACCCCGCTACCATCTAGAAGGCGGAGACAGTATACAGCAGGTGAATTAAAGCTGGGACCGAGAGATTGAAAAACAGCTCCATCAGACTGTTATACAGTCACCCCTAGCCGGCCTCCGCCCAGTACCACGCCCTGAACTTTAGTCTGTTACTCGCCGGCTACCACCCAGTACTCTACCCTGCACCTTAGAGACTGTTGCCCTATGTACATCGAGTCATGGAACACTGGTCACTTTAATCATGTTTGCATACTGTTTTACCCACTTTATATGTATATATTGTGTTCTAGTAATGCCACATCCTATATAACTTATTATTTAAAAAAAAGTGTATTAAGTGTATATTTTTGTATTTATTGCTAGGTATAACTGCACTGCTGGAGCTGGAAATACAAGCATTTTGCTGCACCTGCGATAACATCTGCAAATCTGTGTACGTGACCGATAAACTTTGATTCGATTTGAGAGTGAGAAAGTGTAAGGGAGGGGTTGAATGAGGACCAAGAAGAGGGTCAAGGCAAGGTTGCCTGTGTAGATCACAAATGTTTGTGATTTCGAAAAAACAAACTCATAGCCCACCTCAAGGCCTAAAGGTCCATGTTGGGCCTTCCCTGCCACCCTACCCTGCCCCTTTGGGGTCATATCAGGAGACGGGGTGTGTGGGGAGGGGGGGGGGGCAGTCAGAGGGCATCTAAGGGCTTGGTAGAACTGGCGAGTTCTGCGAGTATGCAAACACACACACCCTCTGCACCTCCCTAGACGAGCGAGTGTGTGCGTATGCGTCCGTTTGTTTTCGGGGGTGTTTTTACAAGCTCTGGATCCCTGATTAGTATCTGGTCTGCTTCAGTTCAATGCTGTCTGTCTCTCCCACGCCCAGCCCTCTAGCCATCGCCCCCCTCCCCCTCACACTGCACCACTGGGGCATGTAATCCAGTCAGGGGGGGTCAGTGAGCTCTAGCAATGTGTCCCCCTCCCCTTTCTCCCTTACGAATTCACCTTATTTCTCGCACTCACTCTCCCTCTTTCCCCCCCCCCCCCACTACACTCTCATATTCTCTCTTTCTCTCTTCTAGAAAGTTCTTCGGCCTGTCAGGAGGGAATTCTTAGAACGTTAGAACATTCTTCTCATCAGTTAGAATCTTGATAGAATCCATGCATGTTCCATAAAATATCTTCCCCAAAGGGCTTGGAAACTAAATGGAAATATTGGTAACACTTTTGACATGGAGATGTACAACTGTACACAAACAGAGAGTTTGAGAGTATACTGCCAGGTACATAGAAATGCTAGTTCTATACATAGAGCTAGCGTAACTTGGCTACATAGACTGACGTTGGAGCATAAAGGACAGAGGTGGTGGAGAGGGGTGAGGAGGAGTGCGAAGGGGGAGAGGAGCGGAAGGCATGCACAGTGGGAATTAGCGAGACGAGACTGGAATTCCCCCACTCATCAAAGACTGACTGATGATTACACATCTTTACCCGGCCCTGCCCTGATAAACGCACACTCACACACACACATACACACACGCACAAACACACAGTCACAGACACATACGAAACACACAGAGACGTACACACACACACACTGTCAGCATGTACTGCACAATGACACCACTCTTCTACAGAATCGGAGGGGTACCTACCCAGCCCGTAACCAGAATGTCACGGTGTGTGTGTGTGCAAATGAGAGAGTGCCTGCACATGCGCCAGTGCTTGCCAGTGCATAACACGTATTGTAATTTAGACTGAGTTGGCATTTTCCGAACTTTGGAGGAGTTCAGTGCTTTCATCACTGCTTGGTATTTACTGTTACAAGGTTCTACCAAGACAAGGAAGTTCAAACGTAATATTTTCCTTGAGAATTCTCTGTGGGCGTCCCAAGTGGCACCCTCTATTGCCTACATAGTGCACTCATTTTGACCAGAGCCATTCGGGCCGTGATCAAAAGTAGTGCACTATGTAGGGAATAGGGTGCCACTTGGTGTTGTTTGAAGTGAAATGACCAAAAGACTAGGAGGAAACCCCTGCCACTAAACACACCCACGAACACACACACACACACACACACACACACACACACACACACACACACACACACACACACACACACACACACACACACACACACACACACACACATACGCACACCTCACCACAGTGACATAATGTGTTTTTTTTCTTCTCCTTTGCACCCCAGTATCTCTACTTCACATTCATCTTCTGCACATCTATCACTCCGGTGTTTAATTGCTCAATTGTAATGATTTCGCCACTACGGCCTATTTATTGCCTTTACCTCCCTCATCTTACCTCATTTGCACACACTGTATACAGACTTTTTTCCTATTGTGATATTGACTTGTTTGTTTATCCCATGTGTAACTCTGTGTTGTTGTTTGTGTCGCACTGCTTTGATTTAACTTGGCCAGGTCATAGTTGTAAATGAGAACTTGTTCTCAACTGGCCTACCTGGTTAAATAAAGGTGAAATAAAAAAAATATATGTATATATTTTTTTTAACATCCTGGAATCCCAATGAAATGTCCAGGAATTCTCTAGATTATTCCTCGGAATGCTCTATCTTCTTTTCCAGGGATTGTTTTTTCTTTCCATGACCAACAACGACCACTGCTCTCAGCCAATTAAAAAAATAAGATGAGAGATAACTGAAAACATGCAAAGAACAGTAGACTGTTACAGGTACTAAATCTCTCCCAGACCACACCCATGGTTGCTGCTAGAATAAAGTTCAGCTACATGCTGATCTAGGATCAGTTTGTTTTTTCTTTTTCTATAATAGTTATGGTTAGGATTGATGGAGAGTAAGCTGATCCTAGATCTGTGCTTGTGGATATCTCTTAAGAAAACACAAATAGTACAGCCTCTAGGCAAATCTCTGTAAAATGTTATTCATAGCTAGATATTATAAGGATTTAGTCTAGTAATCCAATTGGTCAATCCAGGGTTGGAAATGTACAAGTTTAAGTTCTTACACGCACACACGCGCGAATGCACACGCACACACACGTTCCTGCGTGAACTGTGTTTTTAGGACAGTTAGTTATACAGTCAGTCATATGACAAAGAGAACACATGGAAAAGCTACTAATGGTAACCGTGGAAAACCTGGCTCACAAGACACCATGAGGGAGACTGGGGTGGGACACGCACGCACCTGCGCGCTCACACACACACACACACACACACAGACACACACACACAGAACGGCCCAACAGAACTATGCCAGGTCAAAAGCATTAGTAAGAACCTTGGGATTCATAAAATAAAATCCCACAACCTGGGCTGCTGGACTACAGAAAACCTGACTGTAAATCAACCTGATTTTACAACTCTGTATCTGTCCTTTGTCTAGGGTTGCGAAAAAAGGGTTGCAAAATTCCACAACTTTCCCGGAATTCACAGGTTTTCCAAAAATCCCATTTGGAAGATTCCCCAAAGGCAGGAAATCCGGAAATCCTCCAAAGAGGAAATGTTGCAACCCAATACAACTCAATCTGTATCTGTCCTCTCTGTCTAAACACACACATTTCAGCCTGCACACACTGTCAAACTTAGGTCGCGGCTTTGGCTTCCCTGTCCAGCACTGATATGAAACGCTGTGACCTAGAATGTTAGAATGTTCTACTTTAGAGTGTTGCAGGTGGGTTCTAATCTAAACACACTCTGGGGGGAGAGGTAAACATGTACTGGTCAATCCTGGTGTGTGTGGGGGTGTGTGTGGGGGTGTGTCCCTCTCTATCGGCGGTTTACAGATTAGGAAGACGAGAGTCATTTCTCTTTTCTCTCAAACGAGAGCATTCATTTCCCCCTTTCTCAGGGAATAAGGTCAGTAAAATATAGAATACGGTAACTACTTTGCCTTCTCAATATATTTTTACGGCCGTTTTCTTTAGCCTCAGCTCTCAAACGTCTCTCTATGATTTAACTCATTCACTTTACACCCTTGCCCCCATTAACCTTTGTTTAACCTCTAATGTTTAACACAGTGAATAAGTAGCCCATTAGTGTGTGTGTGTGTGGGCGCGAGTGTGTGCGTGCATGTGTGCATGTATGTCCAATGTGTGTGTATGTCCGTCCAGTGTGTGTGTATGTCGAGCGCGCGCGCGTGTGTGTGTGTGTGTGTGTGTGTGTGTGTGTGTGTGTGTGTGTGTGTGTGTGTGTGTGTGTGTGTGTGTGTCTTATGTTAAGTGGGGCCAGCTGGTCCTGCTGTTCTGACTCCCTGGGCCCTGAGCATCTGTCCACCCCCTCCAACCTCAGCCAGAGCACACATGTGGAAGCCCTCAACACACAAACACACACACACACACTGGACATAGCATAGTGGTCAGTTGGAGAGGTGGTTGGTTTTGATGACTTGATCTGAAACACTGAAACACTAAAAGGTAAACATTGCCTTACAGAAACAGTGGGTGGTTGTCAGCTCAACAGAGAGAGTCTAGAAATGTGTGTTCTGGAATTCACACAGCTGGAATTCAACCCTCCAGGTTTTACACAAGCATGTTGCAGAATATTATTCTGTCTGCGTGTGCACTTCTGTGGAATATATTTCTGTGAGTTAGAATTCCACAAACCGTTTTGTCAAAGTAAGTTCTAGAAGTTTCCCGAAACCAAAATTCCACTCTGAGAGACAGATAGACAAGTGGGTTTTGAAACATTCTGAGGTAGAATTCCGAGAGCATTTCTAAAGGCGTATTCTAGAATCCTGTCTCAGCCCCACAGCCCATCCCAAAGCAGGTCCCAACATGCCTCCAATCTCTTCTTTTGTAATTCACAGATACAGTATATCACAGCTCGGAACAGAGTGTTGCCGTGTGGGTGAACGAAAATTAAAAGAGGGTGCAGTCACAGTGATTGGCTGTTGGTTGCCAAGCAGAATCGTATGTGTGTCCCAAATGGCACCCTATACCGTTTATAGTGCACCGCTTTTGACTAGAACCCTATGGATAGTGCACTATTTAAGGAATAGGGTGGGTGCAATTTGGGATGCACCCTTAGTATGTGCGCCCTGAGGGAGTTAGCCGAGAGAGAGACAGTTCCGTGGCTCATCTACTAAATATAACCCTGATAGACAGAGATCAGTTCTGTGGCGTTCTGGGGATATCACTCCATTTGTAATACTCATTAATGAAGAAATACGATTCTGCTTTTAGAGAGGTTGTCACAGTTCCGATTAGAAAAATAGAGGGATAACTGGGGAGGGAGACTAGCCTTCATCCTCACCGTCATCATCATCATCATCACCACCACCATCATCATCCTCCTCCTCATTTCAGATCTCTGTGTGAAAAACGGGCACTCTAGGAATCTAGATTCAATTTGAAAGAAAAAGATCAACCAAACCAGAAACCACAAGGTCAGCCGTTTTTCTGTTAATTTATGATCATTCCTTCGTGATTAGAAATACTGCTCGTCAAGAAGTTTAGACGTTTAACCCAAACATACAACTATGAGGTAAAAAAATGTTTATCGGTTTACGGCATAAAGCACTAAAATGTTCACAAGTGACATAGAGAAGTTGATATAAGACTGTTGCTTTTGCTCAATATTTATCCCTAGACTTTACTCTAGAAACAACAAAAATCTGGCAATCTGAGAAGGTATACCTGGCGCTGAATGTAGAGGTTACCCCGCCGAAGATGCTACTTCCACCCCCCTACTTTTAACCACAGAAATATAATGACTAATGCTATTTCTATGCTTTAATCGAACTATTAACTTTCCACCTTCATTCTAGGCCTACCTTGTACTCTGAGTAGCCACATTACAAAGTCCTGAGATGCCACGGGAGGGCGGTAAAGAGCAGCACTCCACCCTCTCTCTCTTTTTCTCTCTCTCTCTCATTCTCTCTCTCTCTCTCTATCTCATTCTCTGGCCTTGAAGCATCCTCTGCAAACTTAAATAGGTCGAAAATATACCTCTATAAACTCACCATATAATATATAGATCAGGGTGTTTGGTCTTATAGGTTGAGAAATGTCATACAGACAATGAATCATCAGAAATGACTTTTACACCACAGGAGGCTAGTGGCACCTTCATTGGGGAGGATGGGCTGGTGGTAATGGCTGGAGCGGAATAGGTGGAATGGTGTCCATTTTTATGAGCCGTCCTCCCCTCAGCATCTTCCACTGTTTTACACCATCTTAGGTCAGTTTGACATGAACCTTTACTTTGATCTCTAAGGGGTTTAAATGCAGTGGTGGAAAAAGTACCCAATTGTCATACTTGAGTAGAAGTAAAGAGACCTTAAAAGAAAATGACTCAAGTAAAAAGGAAAGTCACTAATGAAACTACTACTTGAGTAAAAGTCTAAAAGTATTTGGTTTTAAATATACTTAAGTATCAAAAGTAAATGTAATCGCTAAAATATCCTTAAGTGTCAAAAATTCAAAGTAAAAGTATAAATCATTTCAAATTTCTTATATTAAGCAACCCACAAAGCACTATTTTTTATATATTTTTTTACAGACAGCCAGGGGCACACTTCAACAAGACAGACATAATTCACAAACTAAGCATTTGTGGGGGGGTTTTACCTTCATTTAACTAGGCAAGTCAGTTAAGAACACATTCTTATTTACAATGACAGCCTAGGAACAGTGGGTTAACTGCCTTGTTCAGGGGCAGAACAACAGATTTGTACTGACAGCCTTGGGATTTGATCTAGCAACCTTTTGGGTTACTGGTCCAACGCTCTAACCACTAGGCTACCTGCAGCCCCTGTGTTTAGTGAGTCTGCCAGATCAAAGGCAGAAGGGATGACCAGGGATGTTCTCTTGATAAGCGCGTGAATTAGACTATTTTCCGCATTCAAAATGTAAGTCCTTTTGTGTGTCGGGGAAAATGTAAGGAGTGAAAAGTACATTATTTTCTTTCGGAATGTAGTGGAGTAAAAGTAAAAGTTGTCAAAAATATAAATAGTAAAGTAAAGTATAGATACCCCAAAAAACTACTTAAGTAGTACTTGAAATCATTTTTACTTAGGTACTTTACATCACTGTCTAAATGTTTTCCTTCTTTTCTTGTATGAAAATATGACGTGTGATTGGACTAAGAAGACTGAGTGAAGAGTGAGTCATTCTTTCTCTCTTCCTTTCTTTTTTTTCTCCCTCTCTCTTCCCAGTCTCTCTCTCGCTCTCCCTCTCTCTCTCTCTAGCTGTGGTTACACCTTGCATTATCATGTGGTTGTCATCATCCGATCAAGATGATCCGATCACTATCTGATCGAGATTTGTTGCATCTACACGTGATAATAAAATGGGTCTCTTATCTGTTCACTGCGTTCACATTGTGACCAGATTATTCCCTGATCCCTCCCTGTATGCAAATTAATCCAACCTGCCTTAGACCTTCCCTTGTGACACAAGCTGTAGAAATCGACAGAAAACGGCACGCTTTTATAATCCACGGTTGTATACTCTCATCAATACAGCCTACTTTGGCTATCCGGCGATTTAAGACTGGGCGTAATACTGTCCCAATAACTTCGACCTGTCCACGGCCACACAAATGAATATTCAGAGAATCTCTCCCGCACCCTAAAAAAAGAAACCGCACAAACAAGATGAGCATCTGGATGTGTGTACAAAATACAAATAATGCACAGTATAAATAAAAAATGACACTTAGGAACGAATGCTTAATATCTGATACGGCAACTTTATTAGGCCATTCTTCACATGGCAAAAAAAAGTGAATGAAGCGCTCAGCATCTCCATCCTCTACAGCACTGTCCAGAATGAATGGTGGGATGGACCCTTGGTTCTCCCATTCCCACTCCTATAACAGTCCTTTGCCTTTCTGTGCAATGTTTTCAAATGTTTTCTTTTGCGCTGGCATTTGACGTGGGCACGGGATAACCCTTTTTCTCTCATTGGGGACGATATCTCTTCATAAATATCTTTCTTTTGATATGCATTATCTAATTTAGATTGGGCTGTGGCCTCCGACCACAGTGGCCGTAGGCACTTTATTTATACATTTATATTAAAAAGATGTACCCCCATTTTCGTGATTACGATCTTGTCTCATCGCTGCAACTCCCCAACGGGATCGGTAGAGGCAAAGGTCGAGTCACGCGTCCTTCGAAATATGACCCGACAAAATGGCGCTTCTTAACACCCCCCACTCGCTTAACCCGGAAGCGAGCCGCGCCAATGTGTCAGAGGAAACACACTTCAATTGACAACCGAAGTCAGCCTGCAGGAGCCCAGCCTGCCACAAGAGCACAATGAGTCAAGTAAAGCCCCCCCTCCTGCCAAACCCAGGCCAATTATGTAATGACACAGCCTGGGATCAAACCCCAAGCTGTAGAGACACAGCCCGAGATCGAACCCCAAGCTGTAGAGACACTGAGAAGCAATGCCTTAGACCAGTGCCCCACTCGGAGGCCAGGTACTTTATTTCTAATGAAGACCAAGATCTTAATTCTAGGAGGGATCGTAGAGGTATTATTGTCCATAATTACCACCTCAACTGGCTGGTGTGATTTGTTTTTAGAGGGTGGGACCACCGTGATGTTGGCCAAAAGTATACGCTTTCGTTGTCAGTATTCGTTTACACTTCAAGGCTATCCATACAAGACGATTCTTCGACTACCTCCGGAGGAGGCGGACAGGAAGATCTAATCACAATCTGTTCCCAATGTATCTTTTGATTGTCTACACCTGTCGACAAATGTGGGCACAATCAGAATGTAGACAAGATCAGGACAACTGCCACATGTAAGAACCAGGTATAAACAGGGCTTCTTACAGATGTAGAGATTTCCTGTCGTGATCTCCGGAGGGGGCATGTTTATGTAGGACAGAGGCAGCGGGGAAGGAATGCCATGCATTCGGTTGCACACACAGACACACACACACACACACACACACACGCTGTCTATCTACAGATGAAAGAGGCTCTGCTGAATCCACAGAGAAACACTCAACAGGAGGGGTTGGAAAACAGGGCCCTCTACACATGCATGCATGCACACTAGTGATGCGCGGATTGACTCATAACCCACAATCCCCGCAGTTATGTCTGTGGGTTTAGGGTCATAAAATATTGTGTGGATGAAGGGCGGGTGGGTGACGGGAGGGTTGAATAAACAGAAAACAATACCTTAAGAAATCCATAAATGTATAACTATTGTAAATTTAAATCTATAGGCTACATTGATGTTTTTCTTTCATTATTTTAGGCTATCTGGCATTAGTGCGTGAGCTTCAGGGCCTAACACGGAACCCAAACCGGCTGCGCGCGTGCATAAATTTATTTTGTTCCCCTACACCAAACGTGATCACGACACGCAGGTTAAAATATCAAAACAAACTCTGAACCAATATTAATTTGGGGACAGGTCGAAAAGCATTAAACATGTATGGCAATTTAGCTAGTTAGCTTGCACTTGCTAGCTAATTTGTCCTATTTAGCTAGCTTGCTGTTGCTAGCTAATTTGTCCTGGGATATAAACATTGAGTTGTTATTTTACCTGAACTGCACAAGGTCCTCTACTCCGACAAATTAATCCACACATAAAACGGCCAACCGAATCGTTTCTAGTCATCTCTCCTCCTTCCAGGCTTTTTCATCGTTGAACTTATATGGTGATCACATCTAAACTTTCAAAACAGTTCGTCTTTCAATCACCCATGTGGGTATAACCAATGAGGAGATGGCAAGTGGGTACCTGCTTCTATAAACCAATGAGGAGATGGGAGAGGCAGGACTTTCAGTGTGATCTTTGTCAGAAATAGGAATGACTTCTATTTTAGCCCTTGGTAACGCAGACGCTCGTTGACGCGCGAGCAGTGTGGGTGCAATAATTGAATAACATGGATTTCTAAATTTATTTTGCGACGCTCGCGCACGCGACGTGTGCGGTCTGGTCAGCATATAACTGTACGCGCCCCAAATTCGCTACACGCCAATCGCCAAATGCTTTTGGGAACGGGCAGGCGAAAAGGACATTGTCGGAGTTGAATTCAATAAGAGAAAAGCTTTGAAATGGAGATTTGGAGGGCCAGAAAAGTAATGTTTGAGAAAAATGTAGGGAAGTTGTAAAAGAGGATGATAGCAGTGCCGGCTATGTTTTGTGTGATGATTGTCTGGCGATACACAAATTCAACAGACACCAGAAGGGGACATCAAATATGCCTACGGCACGTCAAGGGAACTTTAGCCTACTGTTCAGATTGGTTAAATGGAAACTGAAATCTGGACACTGACGTTAGGTATATAACCTCTCACATAGCCTCAATATTAATTCCTGACGAAATAAGCATCTCTTGCAGTAAAATTATACACCAAATGTAGGGAAAACCTTGACTCGGGAACAGGAGTGAAGAAATATGATATATTTCAGCATCTTGAGAGAATGCGAATGCGCAGTCAGATACCGTCTGTCGAGGTGCTATCTTTATCAGCATCATAAAAGCTGACAGTATTTCAACCACATAAAAAAAATGCATCCAAGCCGAACTGAAATCTTATCAGAAACATGTTGGGTCATTTTTACAACTTTCTTTTTCCTTACAACCGGTCAATCTGATGTCATTTGGCATTTTTGCAGAGAAAAGCATTCCCGTATTTTTTTGTTATTGCATTTTCTTCCTGGTCCCAAAACGTCTTTGCTCCATGAAAGAAGCAGAGATTTATGACATTATTCTGGCGAGCAAGGGTTAGACTAAATAGTCTTCTAGGGCAACATATGACAGAAGAGACAAGTTGACTTACAAATAGCCTAAGAGTCCTAAGCTGTGGATCAGGATGCTTTTCACCACACACACATGCACACACACTCTTGCTCATACACACATGCACGCATAAAGAAACACACACTGTTACGTTTCCCAGTTTCTGTGTTCTGGTTTGTATTTGAGTGTGTGTGTTTCAGGAGAAATTCCTGTAACTCCCCAAGCAGCTGATTGGTCGACCCCAGGCTAATTGATGATTGGAGAGCTGACTCCGCCCCCTCGTCAAGAAGCAGCTGACTCTAATCACCATTGCCACCAGAAGATATAAAAGCCAGTGTTCTGTTCAGAAGGAGAGAGAAATGATTGGAGGTTAGAGGGAGATTGAATATTTTGGAGAAAAGATTAGAGGGAGATTGAATATTTTGGAGAAATCTTTAGAAAGAGTTCTGTGTTTGTTGTCTTTGTCAAAGCTTCTTTAGTGGCCTGAGTTAGTTTACTCAGTTTTGTTGTAAAGTGTTTGTGAAATTGTTAATAATTATTCTGTTTCATTTGTTCCCAGGGGGGAAGGGGAAGGCACTTAGGGAGTGCTTAGGCAAGAGGCCCGAGGGCATACATATACCCGTAGTATATTCAATGTCTAGGCACACTAGGTAAGACCTGGGCGGACCACCCCCTGTATTTTGGTTAGGGCACCAGGTGGTGCTAAGTTAGGTAAGTTAAGTGGGTAGGCAGGTTAGATAGGAGAGGGGGAGCTTTGATATTTACTTTCTTTCCTTTGGTTCCGTCCAGCCCCTTTTCCCCATATTACCGTGTAGGAAATAAATCCTAGTAACGGTAAATTCTGACTTTTGTCATCCTTATTCGCACCTACAGTCCATACCTCTTTCACTTCACGGGGAGTTGAGTTGTAGCAGGGTGTTGCGTTCCCTCTTCTCAGAGGCGTGCGTAACATAATGGGGGCTCATCCGGGATTCCATTAAACCCACCGGACCCTGCTGCACTGAGCTCTCTGTGGTTAGTGATGGTAGGTTGTGAGTTTGGATGACTTGTTTAGTTTGTGTGTTCAGTATATTGCTGTGTACAAGATGGCTGCCTCAGCCATCTCCAGGTTTTTTGAAGCGCCCTCTATTGATTGTTTGTTGGGGTTTCGGAAAGTAGACCTTATAGCTATAGCTGACCATTATGGATTTGTTATCCCTGAGAAAGCCCTGAAGGCTGAGCTTTTGGTGCTAGTCAGGGAGGGATTAATAAGAGAAAGAATTCTCTCATTGCAAGAGGGGAGACGGGTAGACCTTCCGATGCCAAGTCGGAGGACAGGGCGAAGGAAGGGGTTGCTCGTACCCCCTTTGCATTGCCTCGATTCGATCCTTTATCTTCTGCTTCAGGTCGTTCAGACGGGACCGCTAGGCTGAAGGTGAGGCTGGCCCGGTTAAAAATGGAGCAACAAGATAAGGAGAGACAGATGCATTTTGATCTTGAAATTAGGAAAATAGAAGCCGACAAGGAGGTGAGGATCCGACAACTGGAGCTAGAAGCTGGCTCCGGTACGACTCCAAAAGCTGCTCATCATCAAGCCCACTTTGATGTCTCAAGTCCGTATCATCCAGAGAGTCAAGGGGCTCTTGAACGTTGGCATCAGACGCTGAAGGCAATGCTACGCAAGTATTGTATGGATACCAGTACCGATTGGGATGAGGGGGTGCCCTTTGTCCTATTTGCTATTAGGGAAACGATACAAGAGTCCTTAGGGTTCAGCCCTGCTGACCTTGTGTTTGGACATACCCCAAGGGGTCCGCTGAAAGTGTTGAAGGAGCATATCTTATCTCCTACACCCAGTAGCGCCCCTAAAAATGTGTTGGATTATGTCAGTAAGATGCGGGAGAGACTGCACGCCGCATGTGCGTTGGCCCAAAAGTCTCTTTCCTCTTCGCAAAAACGCATGAAGGTGCATTATGACAAAAAGGCTGTTGGCCGTTCTGTTGCACCAGGGGATCAAGTTTTAGTTTTGTTGCCAATTCCTGGCTCATCTCTGTCAGCACGTTTTTCTGGACCATATCTGGTGGAAAAGAAACTCAGTGACACCAATTACACCATATTTTCAGCACACGCAGGTATACACAGTGCACAAAGACGAAATACACACACACAGCTCACCACACACACAGACACATTCATACATACACACACAGTTCCAGTCTTAGCATGTATCTCTGATGTACTGTTTCATCTCTGCCCTCAGGTGGAGCCCAGTCAGTGTGTGTGTGTGTGTGTGTGTGTGTGTGTGTGTGTGTGTGTGTGTGTGTGTGTGTGTGTGTGTGTGTGTGTGTGTGTGTGTGTGTGTGTGTGTGTGTGTGTGTGTGTGTGTGTGTGTGTCCATAGAAAGATAACATTACAGTACCAAGCACAGACATTCATTCCTGATTCATATCTCGCCAATGGAAGTGAATCTGATGGTTAATATATCTGGGGTGAACTACAGATTACCCCTTTAAAGGAGATGATGCATATTGCAGTACATAATGTAAATACAGTATGTGCAGTACATAATGTACATAGAGTATTTGGCTGTAGCTGTAAAGGTTTTGCCTTCTCACATTGTGATTTATAACCTGAAATGAAGTCAAATTCATTAATTATCTTGCCAGGTGTGTGAGTCTATCAACTTTCTATAAGGGCATTTAACAGAATGCCCCATAAGGCCTACTTAGCATGGTAAATCACATACAAACTGCGTTTAGAATGTCATAAATGACCAAAAGATTGGCCCCAAGAGCGACAGAAACGACAGGTCTCTTCTCACAGACACATTTAACTGACTCAAAGTCATGTGATCTCACTGGCATGTTGGCGGTGTTGAGATGGTGCAAACAATTGCCCCCGCACCACCCTGTGTCCACTTGCAGACGTACACACCACTCTGTCGACAGAGCTTCCATCAGCCTACCTTTCTCTTTCCCGTGAGCACACTGGGGGAAACCCTGTTTCCTCCCTGCTACTGTGATAGAAGAAACAGATGGAAAGAACGAAAGAGAGTTAACTTGCTTTGGCAATGTTAACATATGTTTCCCATGCCAATAAAGACCTTGAATTGAATTGAAAGAGGGACATAACACGAGAGAGAGAGAGAGAGAGAGAGAGAGAGAGAGAGAGAGAGAGAGAGAGAGAGAGAGAGAGACCAGACCAGACCAGACTCCCTCATCCTATCCTGGGGTTCTCAGTTTAACTCTCCTGGAAAAGCAGAGGTGGAGGGGTATGTCTCATGATTATCAACTCATGGTGCGATTGTGGTAATGTACAGGAACTCAGCCCTTTTGTCCTCCCGATCTGCAATACCACTGCCACTGGACTTTGTGCAAACTGGAAACCACATATCCTGAGGCCGCATTCACTGTAGCTGGGGACATTAAAAAAATGAATCTGAGGATAACGCTCCCCGAAATTCTATCAACACATCTCCTGTGCTACACGCAAAGAGAACACACTTGACTATTGTTACTCTACCTTCAGGGTTGGCTACAAGGCCCTCCCCCGCCCTCCTTTGCCAAATCAGACGACGCATCCATCCTGCTCCACCACCTATAGGCAGAATCTTAAGCAGGAAACACCCATGGTAAAGACTGTTCAACGTTGGTCTGACCAATCGGAATCTAGTCTTCACCTTGACTTGGAAATGTTCCGGGTCGCCTCTGAGAATAATATCGACGTATACACTGACTCGGTGACTGAGTTCATCGGGAAGTGCATAGAGAACGTTCTTCCTAAAGTGACGATTAGAACTTATCAAAAACCAAAAACTGTGGATAGATGGCAGCATTTGCGCAAAACTGAACGGGCGAACCACTGCATTTAACCATGGCAAGGTGACTGGGAATATGGACGTGTACAAACAGACCAGCTGTGTCATCCGTGAGGCAATCAGAGACGTCACAACAGTACAAGAAGAAAGTGGAGTCGCAATTCATCGGCTCAGATACAAAACGTATGTGCAGACCAGCTGGCTGGAGTGTTTACGGACATATTCAATCTCTCCCTATCCCAGTATGTCCCCGCTTGCTTCAAAATGTCCACCATTGTTCCTGTACCCAAGAAAGCAAAGGTAACTTAACTAAATGACTATCGCCCCGTAGCACTCAATTCTCTCATCATGAAGTACTTTGAGAAGCTTGTTAAGGATCATATCACCTCCACCTTACTCAACACCCTAGACCCACACTTTTTGCCCTATCCCACTTGGACAAGAAGAATACCTATGTAAGAATGCTGTTCATTGCCTACAGATCAGCCTTCTACACCATAGTGCCCTCCAAGTTCATCACTAAGCTCGGGGACCTGGGTCTGAACCCCTCCCTGTACAACTGGGTCTTAGATTTCCGTGACGGGCCAACAGCAGGAGGCCCCACAGGGGTGTGTGCTCAGGTCACGCACGTCTACAACTTTGCTGGCAACACAACAGCGGTAAGCCTGATTACCAACAACGACAAGACAGCCTACAGGGAAGAGTTGGGAGCTCTGGCGGAGGTGTGCGAGGGAAATAACCTCTCCCCCAAAGTGTGTGTGTGTGTGTGTTCTGTGTGTGTGGCTACTTTACAATACCTGCATCCGTCAAAACATTTGACAGAACAATGGTAGCACATAGACAAAAGCATGATTGGACTATTCAACCTTCTTACAGGCCCTGAATGACTGAGGCCCAAACACTCCTGAAATGTATGGTGTGTGTGTAAGTGTTATGTCTGAAAGGTTAGAATTGGAAGAATATCTGTCATACAGATAGATAGATTTAGGGCTTCCGAGTGGCACAGTGGTCTAAGGCACTGCATCTCGGTGCAAGAGGTGCCACTACAGTCCCTGGTTCGCATTGAACGGCTGTGATTGGGGAGTCCCATAGGGCGGCGCACAATTGGCCCAGCGTTGTCCGGGTTAGGCCGTCATTGTAAATAAGAATTTGTTCTTAACTGATTTGCCTAGTTAAATAAAGGTTAAAAATAAATAAAGTACTGTTCTATTCTATTTGGGCCATTCCTAAAATACGTGTGTGTGTGTGTGTGTGTGTGTGTGTGTGTGTGTGTGTGTGTGTGTGTGTGTGTGTGTGTGTGTGTGTGTGTGTGTGTGTGTGTGAATAATCAAGCCTTTGTAGAGAGAGATGCATGATTTGGAGAGATGAGAGATAGACACTGAGACACCCCTATGGATCTCAATGTGCTGGCCCCACATCCAACCACCATGCCTTGATTAGAGACACTGCCTCATCCATATGTACACCATCATGCCTGGGATAGAGACACTAGTCTCAGGGCTGGGGATGGGATGGGATGGGCTGGGCCTGAGGATGGGCTGGGGGTTCGGGGCTTGGAGGCTGGGTGTTTTGGGTTAGTACAGGGGCTGGGGGTTTGGGTTAGGGAGTTAGGACAGAGGCTGGGTCTTGGGCAGTCAATTCCAGGGATTGGAAGAGGAGAGGTGAAAACACCATAATCCCACCACCACGTCTAGGGAACAGACACAGAGACTGGGGTTATATGGATGAGCCGGAGCTGTGGATAGGGGCTGAGGGTTTGGGATTAGGGATGGACTGGACCGGTGATAGAGGTTAGTAGCTGGGGGTTGGGGCAAGACTACGGTAACTTCAGGGGCTGGGATGATGGCTGGGAGCACATGCAGTGAATAGGTTGATAACACAAGCAAGGATCCAAGATAAGAAATCAGGGGACTCCTTTCAAGCTTTTAGTGGGGTAGAAATTTACTGTACTCCCCCCCTCCGCTCTCTCTCACCCCCCCCCCCCCCCCCCCCCCTCAGTCCCTCATCCTCTCTCTCGGTGTCTCTCTGCTTCTGTCACCCCACCCTGTCACTCTCTCAGCCAGACGCTGATGTCACGAATGGACACATTTCATTGTGTCTGGCAGAGAAAAGGGAAGCAGATAAGGCTGGGACTCAGCTGATGTGAGTATGGTGGTACGTGGATGGTATGGTGGTATGGTGGTACAGCAGTGGTACGCCTCTTTGTTGCTCTGTGACGCATCTAGAGCTTTAACAGTTCTCTTGAGACACATCAAGTAAACAAATATAGCATAATGTGTCTAGCCAGCACCACGTTTTCAGCTGACACCCAAAAGGTATCACCTGCAACCTACATGCACCAAACAGGGCAAATGTTGCCTGACTGAAAAACACACCTTTCTATTGTACAAGATCAGGCTCAATAGCACATGGGTCCCGATCCTTTTCCTAACATGAGCCTTCCTTTCTCTTTCGGCTCCAGAAAGTCACAAAGATGGAGACTGGGGTTCAGAATTCAACCTCCGGGCGAGACATCCGCAAGAGGCTTCTTGTTCTTGTGAGCCATTGTGTGTCTCTGTGTGTGTGTGTGTGTGTGTGTGTGTGTGTGTGTGTGTGTGTGTGTGTGTGTGTGTGTGTGTGTGTCCCACTGACCTGTATCTACATCTGGGTACCATGATGAGACATCCTATTTTGCTAAGGACCAACAGCCAGAGGTGCTCTTACTAAAGCTACTCTATAGTACTTCATTGTAATCTTAATCTCAATCTAATCCAATCCATAAAGGGACAGGTCTTATCCCCAGACTAGAGGGTCTTTAAGGCAGGTCAGGTGACCCACAGATTAGGGGTGGTCTGCCCCGGGATGGCGTGAGAAAGAAAATCAAAAAGAAGAAGGTAAAGCGATGGTTGTTTTTTGCGGAGGTGTAAAGCCATTAGCGGCTCTACTTTCTGACAGCACAAGAATAAGGTGAAAATGGAATGGATAGAGGAGTGTAATTGGTCTTGGTGAACGATTGTGCTGTTTCCACAAGTCATTTTGACCTACATCAATAATCTGTTCATTGATCGTTTACCTCAAGTTTCATTGTCACGTGCACAAGTATAGGGAAATGCCTTTTCTTGCTAGCTCTTTCCCAACAATGCAGTAATCAATATCAGTAGTACTTTAAAATAAAATAGAACAAAAACACACAAGAAATAGAAATAAGCAGAACACGAGACAGTAAGTAAGCTACAGTATATACAAGGTCAGTTCAAGGGTCAGTGCCAACACCATATTTACAATGTGCAGGGATACTGGAGTGGTTGGGATAGATTGATTGTTTGCCTCTTAAAGTATTGAGTGAGGGAGAGGGAGTGTGTGCGTGTATGTGTGTATGTGTGTGTGTGTGTGTGTGTGCACGCGCGCGCGTGTGTGTGTGTGTGCGCGTGCGTGTGTGTCTGTGTGTGGGGCCACCTCTACAGCCTTAGACCAAACACTGAAAGACTGAAATAAATAGTCCTTAAAAAACAACACCGTTTACACTGCTCTCCAAAAGAAGGAGGGTTGTGGACGACAGGCAGATGTAGGTCCATGGGAGGATGGAAAGTGAGGGAAAGGGAGTGAGGGGGAGAAAGGGAAAGAGAGAAAATGGAGAGACGGATAGACAGAACATGAAAGAATAAAATGGAAGCGAGCGAGAGGTGAAGGAGGTATCAGAAAGAGAAAAGACGGGTCTGCATCTGCGTGTTTCTCAGCCGAAACAGTTCGGAAGAGTTTGTGCATATATTGTGACGATATTTTCGTGTCGGACTTTGGTGAGTTTTTTTTTTGGCTCAGAGCCGTTCAGAGCCGAAGTCTACGCCTCTTGGTCGGTGCTTGGTCAACAGCAGGGATTCTTCAATAAAGTCTTTGTTGTCGTTCCCATTTTTCCATTGAGAAATACTGCTCCAAACATCTGCAGTTAGATGTAAAAATCGCACGGCTAAGATCTCCTCGGCAAAAACGTCAAAATGAATGGCAGATTTCTTGAGTTATCTTAGATTTATAGATGGAGGAATTAGTTGTGTACATAGAGCAGTCTCACTACACCTGTTAATCCTTCACACTGGAGTGTCAGTTCCTCATTGGACGGCCAGCACAATCGGACACAGACACTTAATAGCCTTTACAAACAACCCAACCATTCACCCACTTGTTTGCCTTGCACGTAATTAGTATAGATTGATGGTAATATGCATTCCAGGCCCTATATTCAATATCGCTCTAGTCGAACGTGTTCTACTCGCCAAAACAATCCAAAGAAATTGGATTTGTTCTTTAAACTGGTGGTCATGTAGAAAAAGAAAAAAATATATATATGCTTTTGCCCAGTGGTGTAAAATACTTAAGTACAAATACTTGAAAGTACTACTTAAGTAGTTTTTTGGGGTATCTGTACTTTACTTTACTATTTATATTTTTGACGACTTTTACTTTTACTTCACTACATTCCTGAAGAAAATTAAATACTTTTTACTCCATACATTTTCCTTGACAACCAAAAGTACTCGTTACATTTCGAATGCTTAGCAAGGCAGGAAAATGTGTTAATTCTAGTGATGCACCGATATTACATTTTTGGCCAATACCGATATCCAATATTTTCCTTGCCAAAAAAACCCAATACCGATATTAAACATTTTAGCGGCGTTTTAAGCATTCTAGTACAGTTAAATAGTTAACACACACACATGGACACATCGGGCTAAGGCATTGCATCTCAGTGCAAGAGACGTCACTACAGTCCTTGGTTCGATTCCAGGCTGTATCACATCCGGACGTGATTGGGAGTCCCATAGGGCGGCGTAGAATTGGCCTAGTGTCGTCCGGGTTTGGCCGGGTGAGGCCGTCATCGTAAATAAGAATTTGTTCTTAACTGACTTGCCTAGTTAAATAAAGGTTACACACACACACACACACACACCACACTGACCAAAAAGTTATTCTGTTTACGTGTCCCCATTACCAGTAAAACATAATCAAAACCTATTTCTTTCACTTACTTGCTGTGCTGTTTCGTTGTTCATTTGTTCCGTCGTTTCATTCTCAACCAGGATTTCTAATACTATGGAACGCCGTTTGGGTCTTTGCCTGTCAAATAACACTATTTGACGTTCTAATAAGCTTGTTGACCAATTAGGAACTGAATATGACTGCACATCAAATAATAATTTAACGCATTCATACATTTTTTACATAGTTATTACACATTGATTACACTATTACTCATATTATATATGTCACAACGATTAATCGATACGTATGCTATGATGCTGGTAAAGTTGTCTAGCGCACCTATGTACAGTGCTGGTCGTAAAAAAGCTAGCTAGCTCATGGATGCAAACAATGTTCTTCCCCGAAAACATAGCAAAACAACATAATTGGTTTCAGTAGCTATAACTAGCTAGCTAACTATATAGCTAGATGTCATAATCTAAAATAACCCTAATTTATAAGACAGTTCTTATTTGATTAATGGTGGTCGGACCCATCTATGTGAAGCTAGCCACAATAAGGATTAGCCACAATAGTGGACTTTGCGGTAAGCCTTCAAAATAAAAGTATGTCATAGACAGTGATGCAAATGAAAATAAATAGTAGAATTATGCCATAATTGAATAGATCATGCTAAACGAGGTTGGAATGTTGTTGTATAAAATCAACAAAAGACAATAATTTGTTAATTTGACAAAAATCTGTTGAAATCATATTGTATGTATTATACTTTAGAATTGCATTGGGGGCATACTTATTTCACTGTACAGCCTTACCTATGGATTGGGGATCAATGACATGGGGTATCAGTCTACTCAGTGACACCCAGAGAACATTAGCATTGTAGCTCTTATTGCGGGACTCTGAAACAACTGTGAATTGAGCCACATGTATTGTCAACCTACTGTACGTGTATTGAACACTATTCCCAAGGGAAACAAATACTGCAAGGATGTTTTGGAGTCTGATAACTCTGAGGAGGACGTTGGGCAAAAATATTTTGGGTATTGAGGAGGCTGATACCACATTTATTTGATCCTCAATCCTTAGGTAAAGCTGTACAGTGCAATATGAATGTCAATACACGCAATAGGCTGACTGGGAAGGTGATTTCACACAGTCACAGTCCCGCGTTAAGAGCTACAATGCTAATATTTGCGTAAACTCTTCACAGTTGTGTTCTGTGGGTGTCACCGAGTAAACTGATACCCCCATTTCATTGCTGAACATTCCAAACGTTGTTTAACATTATCTAGTCTAAATATGGCATGATTCTACCAATTGTAACCTTCTGCATCACTTTCAAATAAGGTACTTTTATTTTGAATGCAAACTGCAAATTCCACTACTGTGCCTAATCCTGATTGTGGCTAGCTTCACAACACATAACCCGGTCCGGTCGAGCCTCACTAGTCAGATGAAGCTTGCTGGCTGCTTATAACATTAGCTTTGGGCAACAGGGTTAAGTAGCTGGCTAGCTATTTATTTTCATGAACTGAAGTTCAATTTCAATAGGCGAACAACAAGTGGCTACCTAGCTAATACTTACTCACAAGGATTCCTAAATCATTGCTAAGAATAATGAAAATGACTGCAGTTTCTACTGGTCATTGTTTTCAGACTGGTTGTATTGGTGCTAGCTAGATACCAAGCTAAAGCTAGCTACCCCAGAAGTTGCGGTCAAACAAATAATGCTTTATTACCAACGCGGTATTGTAAACACATCGTTCGTTGTTGGTGTTTACTTGTTTGCAGACTTTTTTGTTCAGCTTTGACAGTGCTACTGATAGTAGTGGTGGCGCTTGGCTTGCAAATTCAGAACACGTGCAAATTCAGAACACAACATTCTATAATAAAACTGTGTTATTTGACGTGTCAAATTAAAAGCTTATTTGTACCTAGCTAGCAAATAGTGCTATTTGACGTGTATCTTTTTGACACGCAAAGACCCAAACGGCGTTCCATAGTATGTTATGAAGCTAATAGCAGTGACGCTATTACTGTGTAACTCCGGTAGGGCAACATGTGTACCGGTGCTCGACCCTTCGGCGAAAGCCAACATCACCCACGACCGAGATCGGTTGATTGCCAAGGGCAATGAATTCCATTATCTTGGCGCTAATGGATTTTGCCTTTGAGTTGCCTCGCTGAAATGTTCTTACTCTTTCAAATGACTGCTCGACTTGTTGACTGCTCGATCCACACAGCAGACATTGTGGGCTAGGTTAGGAATGCTGTGTTGCACGTGTAGCGCAACCTTTTAAGTGGCGTCATTACGTCATGTACCTACGTTATAGGTATGCACGTCAGCTTTGACATCGGTTTTTAACATCGGCGTTAAACTAGATATGGGGGCGATAACGATGTTGGCATTTTTTGCTAATATCGGCCAACTCCAATATGTTCACCGATATATCGTGCATCCCTAGTTAATTCACCCACTTATCAAGAGAACATCGCTGCTCATCCCTACTACTTCTGATCTGGAGGACTCACTAAACACATGCTTCATTTGTAAATGATGTCTGAGTGTTGGAGCGTGCCCCTGGCTATCCGTAAATTTAAATAATAATAATAAATAATACTTTTACTTTTGATACTTAAGTATATTTTAGCAATTACATTTACTTTTGATACTTAAGTATATTTCAAACCAAATACTTTTAGACTTTTACTCAAGTAGTACTGGGTGACTTTCACTTTTACTTGAGTCATTTTCTATGAAGGTATCTTTACTTTTACTCAAGTATGAGTATTGGGATCTTTTTCCACCACTGCTTTTGCCTACCCATCAAAACTGAGATTGAAAGAGAGCAACATGGGTATGTGTGTGCGCAAGTCTTGAATGTGTTTGTGTGTTTTAAAACCCGTTGGCTTGCGTGGCTGCCTGTGAAAGGGGTGGTGAGGCCCTCCTCTCCTCCTTTCCTCTCTCCTTCCCTCCTTCCTCTCCTCCCAGCAGGTGAGATAAAGATGGAATTTGCATGCCTTCCAGGAGAGAGGGAAGAAAGGGGGGAGGAGAGGCGAAAGGGAACGAAAGAGACCGGCATAGAAAGACAACGGAGAAAAAGAGAGGGTCTAGTAGACATAAAATGGGGTAAAGAAAGAGCAATGATTAAAGAAATGAAAGAGAAAAACGTGAAAGAAGAGAGAAAGGGGAGCCTGCTTTCCTTACCCCTCAACAGCCCTCACTCCCTCCTTACCGCTCTCCCTCTCCTTTCACCTCTCTTCCATAGGGAGGCTGTCTGGGATTTCCACTTTGAGGTGGTGGGTGTGGCTATACACACCCATACATACAGATGCTAGCTTGCCATAATGAGAGAGAGAGAGAGAGAGAGAGAGAGAGAGAGAGAGAGAGAGAGAGAGAGAGAGAGAGAGAGAGAGAGAGAGAGAGAGAGAGAGAGAGAGAGAGAGAGAGAGAGAGAGAGAGAGAGAGAGAGAGAGAGAGAGAGAGAGAGAGAGAGAGAGAGAGAGAGAGAGAGAGAGAGATGATGGAGAGAGAGAGAGAGAGAGAGAGAGAGAGAGAGAGAGGCTACGCTACACTAACTCCACCTGTGACAGGGGTCACCTCAGAGGTGTGTGTGTGCCCCCTGTTCCCTCATTATTCACACCCCTGTGCTCTTTGAAGGAATGGGGAATAGAGGTGCTCTCGGGTATGACAGGTTCAAAGCAGACCGCTATGGTATAAATTACAGCTGAAAACTGGAGATGGCTATCCATACACACTCATATAAGAGCCTATAATGTCTAAGCCAGGAAACTGCAATGTATGGAATGAGTCTGTTATTACTAGAGAATGAACAATATACAAAATAACAATAAGCATACTATTTACAAAGCCTCACAATAGACAGTGATTTGGATCATGAAAAACATACTTAAGAGGAATGGTAGTGCCATGGAGAGAAAGGGGGGAGAGGGGGAGCTAAAGAGTAAGAGAGAGGGACAGAGACTGAGAGAGAACGAGAGAGAGAAAAAAGAGGGGGGAGCGTAGCTACACTAATCCAATTTCCAGAATTCCAAAGCAAATTCAGTCACCATACAGTGTATGAATTCCAGGTCAGATGACCAATACACACACCCTCCACTAGAGGGGCACATTGAGTGACATGAGATTTGGGAACGCTGAGAGTGGAATGGGAATTCCATGGGAACCCAATGGGAATGACTTCGGAGAGAGAGAGAGAGAGAGAGAGAACAAGGGTGTGTTCACAGTCACACGTGGGCATTTCTATGGGAACAAGGTTCTTCATATAATAACCTCCACCAAAACCATCAAAACACCTACTTTTCAGTATGCATTGAACTTCTATAGCCTACATGGTGAGCTGAGCTTTCATTTCGGTTGTGTCCCTTATTCCCTACATAGTGCAGTACTTTTAACTAGGGTCTGGGTAGGGACTACCCTGAACGTATATGTATCTCTTCTTATATTACACACTGACCCTAGTCGCTATATAGTGCACTACTTTTGACCAGAGCCCTATAGGGAATAGGGTGCCATTTGGGATGCGACCCAGCTCTTCTTATATCACACACGGAGGGAAAAAAAGCTTTGAGGACACTACATGCAGAAATAAGTCAGTTGGTCCACACGTAGAGGAGAGAACTCTCATGGTCCATCCATTCCCACTGAGATGCCCGCCTGCTGCCAAACACATTTAGTTCTTACAGTAAGTAGATATAGGGAGGCCAGACTTGACTGAAGTCAAATTCTCTCATCTCCCTTCCTCTCGTTCTCTCTTTCCGAGCACCTCTCGTTCTCTCTCTCCTTCCATCTCGCTCTCCCTTCTCTCTCTGTTTCTCCCTCACTCTTTCTCCTGCACTGTGAATAGACACGGGATTCCACATGCTCACCAAAGACACAGCACACATGTCAGTCTTCTCTGGCAAGGTGACAAAACTGTCCCTCTTTTCTTCCATAGCTTCTTCCATAGCTTTCAACTCTTCCTTCACCACTCCTTACATCTCCTCCTCTATATTCCCTTTCTGTTCCATTCCTGTCTTCTCTTATCTTTCCTCATCCCTGAGTTATTTCTATCTTCCTCATTAACTCTTTTACATCTCTCCTCCCCTCCCTGTATTCCCTCCCTGTCTTTATTCCCTCCTTTACCGCTCTCTCTCTCGTCACCTCATCTATGGGAGTCTCAAAGGGGGCGGTCCGTTCCCTACATAAAGCACATTCCAGAGGGACAGTGGAGCTCTCTCTCCAATCAGAGCACAGGGAAGAGTCCATCATTCCTTCCACCTCTGTTTGAAACTCCTTGACAACAATGACACTCTGGGAAGTGAAAGGCACTCGGACGTCACGCCTTAACCACCGATCTAGAATCAGATTGGCCCTAATTAAACATAACCTCAGTACTAAACTTAACCATAAGCTGGTGATTTATTACCCTGTGCCAGTGGTTCGTTGTATAGCTTATTACTGTAGTCTATGGTACTACTGTAGCGTTAGCTGTCTCTGTTCTGCCTCTAGCTCTGACAGCTAGCCACACCTCGGTATCTCACCTGAGAAGGCTAGTTCAGTTCACTCTCTCCACTGCAAGAGTGCAGTGCAGGTTGTGTCTGACTTTGTGAGTGCAGTGAGCAATGAGTGTTATCCATATGAATGAAATATGATATTAATTTCCATAGGATAGTGAAGTACTGTTATACTTAGATTTTTGACGAGAGAGAGAGAGCGAGAGAGAGAGAATGTCTACATGTTGATTTTTACTCCCTGGGTGTCACTGTCTCGTTGAAATGCATTTACACATTGATTGAATTGTTCCGGGACAAAAGTTATTTTGTTGCTTTTTCACGTGTAAAATAAACAAAGCCCACTGCATACTCACTGTGAAGAGCATTTGCTAATTGATGTCAATTATGATCAACTTACCAATGAATTAATGACTATTAATATTGTTTATGACTAAATAGAAATACTGATGCATACACTGCTACTACTACTACCTGACGAATAAATAAATTGTATAAATTTACTTTTAATTTGAGTCCCTTTAATGCCAACTTTGTGTCATGTAAAATAGGTTGTTGTTTAATATCACATGCATTCATTGAGTACCTGTGACACGGAAGAGTTTTGTGGGTAAAACATTAAAATGTCGTAACCTTGGACATCATGTGTGATGTGATGCGCCCCAATACGCAGTGACAGCGGATAACGTTAACTCTCACTTTTTTAACAAGCAATGCAAAACACCCATTCTCTCTACTTGCAATGTTCTGGTCAAAGTTCTATTTAAATGGCACCCCTAAAAATACAAAATAAACAGGCTACATAATCGCAACTGTGCGCATTGTAACAGTGTCCACTCTACAAGGAGGGCCACGGACAAATTTCTTGCAAGAAAATCTTTTCCATTGACATTAATGGACAAAAAGTAGGAAAATACACAGTGCGACATGCTTCTTACAAGTCGGCCGGTGCAGAACAGATCTAAGAAAAAAAATGTATGCGCGCGAGCTACAGCCGGGCTCCCGTGGCCCGCACTCCTTCTCTCAGAACTCTGAACAACTACAAAACGAACGCGGACAAATGGTCCCTGGAATGAAGCTTGTTCGTAACTGTGCAATAACGCTATAATAACGCACGGACCATCCGTGTAAATATATAATTAGTATAATTATTCATGCAATAAAAGTTTAAAACACATTTTGGTAAAAGTAGGCTAGAACATGACTTATTATTAGACCGGGGGTAGAAAATGAACACTTGTTATAAAGTATCCCCTCTATTTATACACTTTCGCCAACAAGACGCGGGTGGGTTTGGAGTCCGGCCCGTTTGAAGCAACATGTCGCTGTTTTAACGGTTTGAATTGGTTAGAATTCATTAGAAATACATCGACAAGTGTGTGAAAGTAATTGTAGGCTGGCTACTCACCGCTGATTCCGACTCCTGGACCACGATACACAGGGTTACGAGCACTAACCCCACCGCGAGATTTCGCAGACTCTTCAAGTTTTTATTCATTTTTTAAAAAACAATTCTGCCTCAACTAAACATTGACAAATTCAACAAAAAAACACATCAGAGAATTGTCATATTCTTCTGCTAACTCGGCTATAGAACAGAATAATTTTCAGAACGCAGTAGACAGATTCTTGTGGCGACTCCAAGCTTTCCAGTCGTGGAACCGTTCCCTTCTGCAAACCCCTGACTGACTTTTTCTCTATCGACCTGCCAACCTGCTACAGCCGGATCTACTTTGGATCAATGCGCATGCCCCTGACACTTGCTTCAACAGGTCTTGTGTGCGATATAGTGTGCAATATCCCAGAACTTCCAAACAAACCAAAAAACAAAGATTGTTTTGTTTGTATGCTAAGATATACAACTAATAAGTAGTTATAGTTCGGTGTAGGTCTTTTTTTTTTACAGTGGCAAACATACACTCACCAGTGTAGGGCAATTTTTCGTTGCCTCAGGTTACAATAATCTGTTTTTACATAGGCTAAAATATTTATTTGACATTTTAAAACGTCATCCTAACATGTTGCATGTCATTACCATACTGATTTAGGGGAATACTTGGCGCGTTTTTGGAAAGGTCAGGGAATGTAGGGTATTATGTAGACAATTCCACAAAGATCACCCTTTCTTGACGAGTGATCAGTTATTCATTCATTTTTCTCCTCTTTTGCAGTTGAATAGTGCAGTTTTAACATCTTTAGGCCTATAAAAGCAACCAAACCCAAGATATAAACTCAAGGTATCACAAGTGTTTTCAGCATTCACCGTTCAACACTCAACATTCATAGCCTGTCACACGAAATGTATATTTGGTATATTTAATCGAATTGAAACATCAAACGAACATTTAATTGACTTGTTATCACTTTATTCGAGTAGTGATAGTGTAAGCTAATAGTGCTTTTTAACTTGTGCGTTAAAGTGGTAACAAGTGGGTAAAGGTAGGCTATGGAATATGAGTGACATGGCTAAGTCCCACCCCTCTTCTCTGCTCTCATGCACTGCGAAGTAGTTGCGGTGCGTGAAACAAGTCCGGCAGGGGACGAACGTTTTCACAACTGAACTTTGGTGAGTTTTAACTTTCCTTATTATTTATAGCGCAAACCGACGAAATTACCGAACTATTTGAACTAGTGCTAACGAAAATAACCGTTTGGTGCGTGATTCTTCCCCCTTTTTGAAATTGCACTGCTTTAACTCTCTCTTCTTGCTTCTCGTATTTCTCGAAACAGAGACGCATTTTGGATTCTTCAATGAGCTCGTCTTGGCACTTGTAGCGGCGGCTAGGAGGGAAGACGGGACTGGGGAAGCACTACAGGAAAACTACCTGAGTTTTCTCTTCCAGTCGTGATTCAAAATGAAATTCTGGTGCGTTTATTTTAGCTACACATTATATGTTGCCAGAGTGGTATAGTTTGACATTGCTTATCAGCTGTTCTGTGTAGCCAACTATATAGAGCGAATACTTTCTTACAAAGTTATTAGGCCTGCGAATTGGATTATTTGAAAAGCCATACGAATATATAATTGTTTATTTATTTTATAGGATTTGTGTACTCGCTGTCAGCTGGGCAGTAGAAGCGACACTCGGGGTAAGTGCGATGTGTTTCCTCAACTTCTAGTGCCTCTCGAATCAAGTGTGCGCATGTATAATAATCTTCAAACAAATTATGCGGCAACAGCCTTGACGTTTTTCTTCTTATAGCTGCATTGCAAGCCTGAGATGTAGAATTTAGGGCAACATTGTGGCAAACAATGGCATGCATGACCAGGCTCGGTGTAGACTAACGGACATGCACATATCTATTACGCAGAGTGGAGTGCTCACTCAGTACATACATTCTGTATCCTTGGGCTATATGTAGGCTGTTTCAAGTGCTTGTATCAGGCGCTTGCATCTTGTACATGTATTTAAAAAATATATATAGACATGTGAAGAAAGTTTTTTTATTATTATTATTGTAAATAATTCACAACATATTCACGCACAGTGTAGTTTTGTTGCTCACTGCAGTTTTGTCTATGACATTGCACAGTGTGCCTGGTTTATGCTGGATTCATTGGGTAATGCCTTCTCAGAGAATCACCCATCCTCTTTTGGGGGAATTTAAATATTTGTCTTGTGTTTATTGGACACTGTCTGTATACTTTTGAACGCTGATTACAAGAGCCCACCAGTCAAATTGCTGACTGACTTTTCATACATAATTTGAGTTTTACGCATTTGGAAGTATTCTTTATTTCAACATCAAAGTGACAGTAGAGATGGAATTGTTACTATTATTACAATTCTCATTTTAAAATAATTGACAGAGTTAAAACGTACATAATTTATCCCCATGAATGAGTTACAACAATAGTATTTATTGAATAATTTTTATGCTGTCTGTACAGGCAGAATTGGGACGGAATAGATCACTGCATTTTTGGTAGGCCCGCTCAAATTTGTGAAAGATTCCAACCCCGCCCCTTATGAATATTCAAAACTGCATTAAGACTACCCGTGACTCCAGCCACACCTGAGAGCAATTCCTTCACTGTACGGTGTAGGCCAACATGTCATTGTAATAATTGTGCTCAAGAACATTCCGATGGGAAGTTTGTACTTACTGCATACTTTCAACAATAGTATGTAGCCATCAGTATTGCCATATTCCCTTGATTTTTGTGCTGCCAAATTTGTATGGTAATGTTATCAGGATTTAATGATGATTATAGCTGATATAATGATTATAGGCTCATTTTAAAGTCATCGTTTACACTTTCTTAGAAATTAATTCATTCTTCTGATTTACTGGTAATTCATCAACACATACAGAATTTACAAGCAACTTTCTAGGAAGGTGGAGATTACAACATTAACTCTTGATGCCTTAGTCTTTGTACTAAGACTGAGACACACACATTCCAAGAAGCGGAGCTGTTGGCTGGGGTTGGAGTAGCCAGGAGGAAGGCATGGCCAGCCATTGAGAAATGCTTATTGAAATGTTCAATTATCATGGATTTATCGGTGGTGACCGTGTTACCTATCCTCAGTGCAGTGGGCAGCTGGGAGGAGGTGCTCTTGTTCTCCATGGACTTTACAGTGTCCCAAAAGTTTTTGGAGTTAGAGCTACAGGATGCAATTTTCTGCTTGAAAAAGCTAGCCTTTGCTTTCCTGACTGACTGCGTGTATTGGTGCCTGACTTCCCTCAAAAGTTGCATATCGCGGGGACTATTTGATGCTATTGCAGTCCGCTACAGGATGTTTTTGTGCTGGTCAAGGGCAGTCAGGTCTGGAGTGAACCAAGGGCTATATCTGTTCCTAGTTCTGCATTTTTTGAACGGGGCATGCTTATCTAAGATGGTGAGGAAATTACTTTTAAAGAATGACCAGACATCCTCGACTGACGGGATGAGGTCAATATCCTTCCAGGATACCCGGGCCAGGTCGATTAGAAAGGCCTGCTCGCAGAAGTGTTTTAGGGAGCGTTTGACAGTGCTTAGGGGTGGTCGTTTGACAGCGGACCCATAGCGGATTGAGGCAGTGATCGCTCAGATCCTGATTGAAAACAGCAGAGGTGTATTTGGAGCGCAAGTTGGTCAGGATAATGTCTATGATGGTGCCCATGTTTACGGATTTAGCGTTGTACCTGGTGGGTTCCTTGATGATTTGTGTGAGATTGAGGGCATCTAGCTTAGATTGTAGGACTGCCGGGGTGTTAAGCATATCCCAGTTTAGGTCACCTAACAGAACGAACTCAGAAGCTAGATGGGGGGCGATCAATTCACAAATGGTGTCCAGGGCACAGCTGGGAGCGGAGGGGGGTCGATAGCAGGCGGCAACAGTGAGAGACTTATTTCTGGAGAGATTCATTTTTAAAATTAGAAGTTCGAACTGTTTGGGTATAGACCTGGAAAGTACGATAGAACTTTGCAGGCTATCTCTGCAGTAGATTGCAACTCCTCCCCCTTTGGCAGTTCTATCTTGACGGAAAATGTTGTAGTTGGGTATGGAAATCTCAGAATTTTTGGTGGCCTTCCTAAGCCAGGATTCAGACACGGCAAGGACATCAGGGTTGGCGGAGTGTGCTAAAGCAGTGAGAAAAACAAACTTAGGGAGAAGGCTTCTGATGTTAACATGCATGAAACCAAGGCTTTTCCGATCACAGAAGTCAACAAATGAGGGTGCCTGGGGACACGCAGGGCCTGGGTTTACCTCCACATTCCCCCAAGGAACAGAGGAGTAGGATGAGGGTACGGCTAAAGACTATCAAAACTGGTCACCTAGAGCGTTGGGGGCAAAGAATAAAAGGAGCAGATTTCTGGGCGTGGTAGAATAGATTCAGGGCATAATGTGCAGACAGGGGTATGGTGGGGTGCGGGTACAGCGGAGGTAAGCCCAGGCACTGAGTGATGATAAGAGAGGTTGTATCTCTGGACATGCTGGTTATAATGGGTGAGGTCACCGCATGTGTGGGAGGTGGGACAAAGGAGGTGTCAGAGGTATGATGAGTGGAACTAGGGGCTCCATTGTAAACTAAAACAATGATAACTAACCAAAACAACAGTATACAAGGTATATTGACATTTGAGAGAGACATAGAGCGAGGCATAAAGTAATCACAGGTGTTGATTGGGAGAGCTAGCTAAGACAACAACGGGTAAGACAACAACAGCTAATCAGCTAAAACAACAACAACAACAACAGGTAAATTGGCGATGAATGGGCAAAGAGGGTCTGTTAACTACACACAGAGCCTGAGTTTGCGGCTGGGGCCGACAGATAATCAACAAAAAAAAACACAATTGAGTACCATTGCTGCATGTCTGAGGTTCGTTAAAGAGCACCTGGATGTTTCACAGCGCTACTGGCAAAATATTCTGTGGACAGATGAAACTAAAGTTTAGTTGTTTGGAAGGAACACACAACACTATGTGTGGAGAAAAAAAGGCACAGCACACCAACATCAAAACCTCATCCCAACTGTAAAGTATGGTGGAGGGAGCATCATGGTTTGGGGCCTCAGGGCCTGGACAGCTTGCTACGATCGAAGGACAAATGAATTCCCAAGGTTATCAAGACTTTTTGCAGGAGAATGTAAGGCTATCTGACTGCCAATTGAAGCTCAACAGAAGTTGGGTGATGCAACAGGACAACAACCCAAAACACAGAAGTAAATCTACCACAGAATGGCTTCAACAGAAGGAAATACGCCTTCTGGAGTGGCCCAGTCAGAGTCCTGACCTCAAACTGATTGAGATGCTGTGGTATGACCTCAAGAGAGCAGTTCACACCAGACATCCCATGAATACTGCTGAACTGAAACAGTTTTGGAAAGAGGAATGGCCAAAAATCCTCCTGACGGTTGTGCAGGTCTGATCCGCAACTAAAGAAAATGTTTGGTTGAGGTTATTGCTGCCAAACCAGTTATTAAATCCAGGGGTTCACATACTTTTTCTAGATGTTGCACTGTAAATGTTTACACAGTGTGTTCAATAAAGACCTGAAAACGTATACTTGTTTGTGTGTTATTAGTTTAATTAGTGTGTGACTATTGTTGTGACCTAGATGAAGATCAGATAAAATGTTATGACCAATCTATGCAGAAATCCAGGTAATTCCAAAGGGTTCACATACTTTTTCTTGCCACTGTACATAAGTATTGTTTTTCTGTCTTTGGGCTTTTGCCCAGTCCTTCTGGTCATTCTCTGTGGTTCCACTTGAGAATTATTATTATTGTGGTTAGTTAATGATGATTAATTATTAAAACGGTCCCTCCCTATATCCCTTATTGTCGACTGAGTCATCTAAGTTAAAGTTAAGTTTAGGCATTAACACCAAAATCTTAAGGTTAGGCATTAACCCCAGAATGATTAAGGTCATGTTTAAGGCTTGGGTTAGGCTTAGAACTTGCAACATCTAGAATCAGAGGCAGATGCTTATGCCCATCCGCCATCCCCTTCCACAACGACCTCGTAGAACTGAAACTACTTGACTGTAACAATTCTCACTGTTGACCCTAGTGGCCAGTTTCCACCTAGTGTCCCGACGTCCTCAGACAAGGACGTACGTTGAATACTGACTTGTATCACGGGTGACCTGGCTGTTGTATCACCACCCTCAATGGTGGTCAGGTTATCAAGCGTAAGTCAATCCATTAGTCCAACCTCCTACTTCTTTGTTGTCCTGGGGAGTGTGGCCTGAGTGAGTGACGGATGACTTCATTGGGTGGTCCTCTAAATAGTGGGACAGTGGGCATCTCCATGGTAACAGTTTTGTGGTAGGTATGGTCTGGAGAGGTTCAGAGATCCATGGTGTGTGTGGTTATAGGAGTTTATGTGGTTAACCAGACTAGCCAGAGATAGCAAAGTGGTTCCAATCTCAACCCTACTGTATCTCAGAGAGAGGTGGTGGAGCGTGTAAGGAGTCTCTCTCTCTCTCTCTCGCTGTCTCTCGCTCTCTCTCTTGCACTCTCTCTCTTTCTTTCTTTCCTCTTCTTTCCCCCCCTCTCCACCCCCCCACCCCCTCTCTCTATCTCCTCTCCTCGCTCTCATCCCTCTCCCCTATCCGTCCGTCTCTCTCCCTGCTACTGCAGACAGATAACATGTCTTTATTACACCCCTATCCACAGGGTTTGGAGATAACACTGACACACTCACACAAGGTCACACAGTGTCTTCACACAGTCACACACTTCTGTTCAAACGAGCCAAATCAGACGTTGATAAGCATAAATTCAATTTGAGTGGAAGTTTGGATTTGCCTTTAAATTATCAGTTTGATAGATGGGCACAAAATTCTTCAGTCTGAAAACAGAACATCACGTCAGTCTATGAACACTCCACGGAGGAAGTGCTGGACTGATGTCTGACACAGCTGATGGCAAACTGTTTTTCACACACCCATGAAGAAAGGAGAGGAGCGGTGGAGGAGGGTGAGATTAAGCCTAGGTTTACATGACAGGAGGAACAGGAAAAATATATTTTTTTAAACTGCAGGAAGTGGCATCTAGGGAGTTTGAGTGAAAACGAGAGTTCATCCCTGCACTGCTCAGAATGTCATAGAAAGATATTTAGTAGTGAGAGTTTTCTAAAGGAGACAAATAGAATGGGGATTTTGTCAGATAGCGTCAGTCTGGCTATCTTCCCAGTTCTCTTCAAATAGATAGGAGATATCTCAGACACGCCATGGCCACATCAACACTGATGGAGCATATCAACATTTGGCTCATCTGTCTGTAGATAGATTGTCACTTTTACTTGTTGGGTCCATACTGAACATGTGGCAATTACAACCTATAGTATGACATTTGGTTATGAATGACTCGTGAAGCATCTATGAAGGTCTCATGAAGGGTTTATAATGGCTTCATAAAACCTTATATTGTAATTCCTTTGAATTGGGAGTTTATATTTCTATTGATCTGTTTACACGTCCATCCGCCATGTTGTTAGGCAGTGTTGTTAGGAATTAAATTACTCAGATGATATGGATAAAGTTGTTTAGAGTTTGTCTCCGGGGGAACAGTTCCAACAGGCAGATGTGTATATTCTGTCTTGTTAAAGACACATGGAGTCACAGGGAGTGTGTTTGTGGATGTGCATGTGCATGTCTAGCCCTCTTCCACTCGTCATCTGAATGTTTACGTTGATACTTTTGTCCTTTATCTCATCCCCCCCCCTCCTCCTTTCTTTCATCCCTCCCTCTTATCCCTCCCTCCCTCGCTCTTGGGTGGAATTCGCTGCCTGGCAGAACATGTCGGGATCTCTTCCTCTCCACAGGTGTCACCTCTACACTTAAAAAAAAGAAGTGCTGTCTAGAACCTTAAAGGGTTCTTCAGCTGACCCCAATAGGAGAACCCTTTGAAGAACCCTTTTTGGTTGCAGGTTGAACCCTTTTGGTTCTATGTAGAACCCTTTCAGAGGCCGAATAACTATGTTGGAGCACTTTTTTTCTACGAGTGTAGAACATTCCTCCACGAAGTGAGTCAACTGATCACTTTTGATTTGTGGTTCCTACCCCCACCCTCTCCTCACCCTCCCCTACTCCCTGTGTGGAATGCAATAGAAGGCTGTAGGTGACCAATGGCGTGTGTGTGTGTGTGTGTGTGTGTGTGTGTGTGTGTGTGTGTGTGTGTGTGTGTGTGTGTGTGTGTGTGTGTGTGTGTGTGTGTGTGTGTGTGTGTGTGTGTGTGTGTGTGTGTGTGTGTGTGTGTGTGTGTATTTCAGTGAAGGATAAAAAGTGCCAGAGGTAACACTTACAGACCTAAGTCTAAATTACCTTAGATGGTTGAGATTGTCACAGGTTTTATTGAGGGTTAATATATGCTCCCTGGGGTTAAACAAAATAGGAGACATTTATGTGCTCGGAACAGCTATTTCGGAAAGTTCAGTTTTTAGCGGTGACTTCCTAAAAACAAGGTTTCAAAAAAATATGGGTGGCAGGGTTAAGTGAAAATAATAAAGAAGGAAAATATATTTAAAAAAAAATATATATATATATATAAAAAAAACTTTTGAAAATAATCTGTTTTGAAATGCAAAAGCCAAAGCGTAGGCAGCAGGCAGTATCCTGTGGACCCTTGTGGGTTCACAGCTCCAATCCAGATGTGTTGGTCATTACTGAGATGTGGTTAAGGAAAAGTGTTTTGAATACTTATGTTAACCTTTCTGGTTATAACCTTTTTCGCCAAGACAGATCTTCCAAAGGTGGGGGAGTGGCAATCTTTACCAATGAACACCAAGTCTATCCCTAAACAATTTGATTTGCTGGTTTTAAGCATTAAACTTTCAAATAGCTCCTTGTTGACTGTTGCTGGGTGCTATCGTCCTCCATCAGCACCAGCCTGTACCCTACCTGCCTTAAGCTCTCTCCTGGCCCCTTACACTAAGTCTGAATTTGTCCTGCTCGGTGACCTAAACCAGGACATACTTAAACCACCTGACCAAGTCCTAAAGCAATGGGACTCCATACATTTTTCTCTGATTATTACCAATCCCACAAGGTATGACTCCAAACACCCAGAAAAGTCTACTCTCCTTGATGCTATTCTCACAAATAATCCTGATAGGTATCAGTCTGGTGTTTTCTGTAATGACCTTAGTGATCACTGTTTTACAGCCAGTGTTCGTAATGGCTGCTTAGTGAAATGATCTGTCCTGATTTGTTATAGACGCATGCTAAAAAACTTTAATGAGCAAGCCTTCCTTCATGAACTGGCCTCTGTAAAATGGTATAGAATCAGCTTGATGCCCACTGTCGAAGATGCTTGGACCTTCTGTTTTGATATTTTCAGTGGTATTGTTAACAAACACGCCCCCATAAGAAAATGAGAATTAAAAACAAGTTCAGCCCCTGGTTCGACCATGATCTTGCAGAGTTATTCCACCTCAAGAATTGCATTTGGTGAAAGGCTCGGCACTCAGGCTGACTGGCTCTCATTCAGGCAAATGAGAAATAAGTGCACTCAGGCTATCCGGGAAGGCCAAAGTTAGTTACTTTAAGGAGCAGTTCTCTCTCTGTGGATCTAACCCCAAGAAGTTCTGGAAAACGGTTAAAGACCTGGAGAATAAACCCTCCTCACAGCTGCCTATGTCCCTTAATGTTGATGATGTAGTTACTGACAAGAAGCACATGACTGAGCTCTGTAACCACCACTTCGTCAAGTCAGGATTCCAATTTGACTCAGCCATGCCTCCTTGCTCGTCCAACATTTCCTCATCTCCCGCCCCTTCTAATGCAACTATCCCCGATGCTTCTCCCTGTTTTTCCCCTGCCCCGCTACAAAGTTTCTCCCTACAGGAGGTCACTGAGTCCGAGCTGCTAAAGGAGCTCCTGAAAATTGACCCCAAAAACCATCTGGGTCAGATGGTTTAGACCCTTCTTTAAGGTTGCTGCCCCTATCATCGCCAAGCCTATCTCCGACCTTTTTAACCTGTCTCTGCTTTCTGGGGAGGTTCCCATTGCTTGGAAGGCAGCCACGGTTTGTCCTTTATTTAAAGGGGGAGATCAAGCTGATCCTAACTATTATAGGCCTATTTCTATTTTGACCTGTTTATCAAAAGTGTTGGAAAAACTTGTCAATAATCAACTGACTGGCTTTCTTGATGTCTATAGTATTCTCTCTGGTATGCAATCTGGTTTCCGCTCAGGTTATGGATGTGTCACTGCAACATTAAAGGTCCTCACTGATGTCACCATTGCCCTTGATTCTAAACAATGTTGTGCTGCTATTTTTATTGACTTAGACAAAGCTTTTTATACGGTAGACCATTCCATTCTTGTGGGCCAGCTAAGAAGTATTGGTGTATCTGAGGGGTCTTTGGCCTGGTTTGCTAAATACCTCTCAAAGAGTGCAGTGTATAAAGTCAGAAAATCTGCTGACTCAGCCACAGTCACCATCACCATGGGAATACCCCAAGGCTCAATCCTAGGCCCCACGCACTAATCAATTTACATCAACAACATAGCTCAGGCAGTATGAAGCTCTCTCATCAATTTAAATGCAGATGATGCAGTCTTATACTCAGCTGGCCCCTCCCCTGATTTTGTGTTAAATGCTCTACAACAAAGCTTTCTTAGTGTCCAACAATTTTCTCTACCCTTAACCTTGTTCTGAACACTTCCAAAACAAAGGTCATGTGGTTTGGTAAGAAGAATGCCCCTCTCCCCACAGGTGTGATTACTACCTCTGAGGGTTTAGAGCTTGAGGTAGTCACCCCATACAAGTACTTGGGAGTATGTTTAGACGGTACACTGTCCTTCTCTCAGCACATATCAAAACTGCCGGCTAAAGTTAAATCAGGACTTAATTTCCTCTATCGTAATCGCTCCTCTTTCACCCCAGCTGCCAAACTAACCCTGATTCAGATGACCATCCTACCCATGCTAGATTACGGAGACATAATTTATAGATCGGTAGGTAAGGGTGTTATCGAGTGACTAGATGTTCTTTACCATTTGTCCATCAGATTTGCCACCAATGCTCCTTATAGGACACATCACTGCACTCTATACTCCTCTGTAAACTGGTCATCTCTGTATACCCCTCGCAAGACCAACTGGTTGATGCCTTTTTATAAAACCCTCTTAGGCCTCACTCCCCCCTATCTGAGATTTCTACTGCAGCCCTCATCCTACACATACAACACCCGTTCTGCCAGTCACATTCTGTTAAAGTTCCCCAAAGCATACACATCCCTGGGTCGCTCGTCTTTTCAGTTCGCTGCAGCTAGCGACTGGAACGAGCTGCAACAAACACTCAAACTGGATAGTTCTATCTCAATCTCTTCATTCAAAGACTCAATCATGGACACTTACTAACAGTTGTGGCTGCTTTGCATGATATATTGTTGTCTCTACCTTCTTGCCCTTTGTGCTGTTGTCTGTGCCCAATAATGTTTGTACCATGTTTTGTGCTGCTACCATGCTGTGTTGTCATGTGTTGTTGCCTTGCTATGTTGTTGTCTTAGGTCTCTCTTTATGTAGTGTTGTGTTGTCTCTCTTGTCGTGATGTGTGTTTTGTCCTATATTTATATATGTTTCTATTTTTAATCCCAGCCCTCGTCTCCGCAGGATGGCTTTTTGGTGGGCCATCATTGTAAATAAGAATTTGTTCTTAACAGACTTCCCTAGTTAAATAAATAAAAATAAAATGAATCTCTCTTGGTCTTGCTGCACTCTCTCAATCAGGGGAACATGGCTTAGGTCTGGAGGATGCAAAGGTCTCTCTCTCTCTCTCTCTCTCTCTCTCTCTACTCCTGTACCTCTTAAATGACACCCACAGGAGTTCTAAACTGCCCCTTCCTCATATTATCCTCTCTCTCTCTCTCTCTCTCTCCCCCTACCTACCTACCTACTCCTGTACCTCTTAAATGACACCCACAGGAGTTCTAAACTGCCCCTTCCTCATATTATCCTCTGTGTCTCTCTCTCTCTCCTTCCTCTCCTTTGGTTTCTTCTCAGGTCATATAACCTAAGGCCCTTACAATGAGAGCGTTAGGAGACCTATAAACTATACAGTCAGGCCATTATTATTTGCCATAAGGCACTCAAGTAATACTGCAAAAAACGTTTTGTCCTTAATACAAAGCGTTGTGCTTTGGGCAAATCCAACACAACCATAACTGAGTACCACTCTTCATATTTTCAAGCATGGTGGTAGCTGCATTATGTTATGGGTATTTTTGTCATCGGCAAGGACTAGGGAGTTTTTTTTAGGATAAAAAGAAACGGAATACAGCTATAAGCACACAAAAAAATCCTAGAGGAAAACCTGGTTCAGTCTGCTTTGCAACTGACACGGGGAGACGAATTCACCTTTCAGCAGGACAATAAACTTAAACACAAGGCCAAATCTACACTGGAGTTGCTTACCAAGACGACATTGAATGTTCCTGAGTGGCCTAGTCACAGTTTTGACTTAAATCGGCTTGAAAATATATGGCTTGACTTGAAAATGCCTGTCTAGCAATGAACAACACTCAACTTGACAGAGCTTGAAGAATTTAAAAAAGAATAATGTGCAAATATTTTACAATCCAGGTGTGCAAAGCTCTTGGAGACTAACAAAAAAATACTATGCCAAAGTTGTTTCTACAAAGTATTGACTCACCGGTGTGAATACTTATGTAAATGAAATATTTCAGTATTTCATTTTCAATAAATTTGCTAACATTTCTAAAAACACTTTGTCATTATGGGGTATTGTGTGTAGATGGGTGAGCAAATTTTTTTTCATCAATTTTGAATTCAGGCTGTAACGTAACAAAATGTGGAATAAGTCAAAGGATAGGAATACTTTCCGAAGGCACTGTGTTACGCATAGATCTAAATGGATCTATACCCTGATTGCCCATGCAATACCCATACCCACTAACTATAGCTAGTCTTATGCTCTGTTCCATTGCACACTCCACTCGCTCTGTCATTAATACCTTGTGTACGGGAATATCCACCCGATCTTATATGTTATACTTTGTGTTTGTAATGTTAAGGTGATAACCCTAGTTTGACTTTGCAAAGCTGTCATGAGATAGTCTACCCTTGCGGTCTTGAATCTTTACTGACTTCTATAAAACAGACAGTGTGTGTGATAGGATGACAAGTCATACTTGCAGAGACCCAGGAATTTTTTGCAATGCCCTCTCTGTGCAGTATAAACACAATGAAGGTTAAAACCATCCAACAAATGTGTCGGGGGTGGAACGGTGATGACACTCTTTATTTGTGTTTTTAGCAGTGTTTATCACATCTAAATCACGGATAGGAGCACATTAGATCTTGGATTTTGTCTGTTAGCTAGCACCTGAATCAGTGCAATGTTTGTATGTTTTCTCCTTTAGAACCTATGAAATAACCATACATCTACCAGTTGTAGTTCTAGTGGTTGCATGGTGAATGTCCCACACTGGCATCATTTCAAATATCAAACCTCTCTATAGAACAGTGTCAGCTTGTCCCCTTATTGGTTGAGGTAAATACAAGGTCAGAGTTCAGCGCAACACAAAAGCTGAGGGCTGGCGCGTAATTGGTGGGGGTCGTGGCCTAACATTCCTTCTTCTTAAGGTTTGTTTATCACACTTTGTCTACTTTAGAAAAAGGAGAAAAGGGAAAGAGAGGGAAGGGGTATTCTTCTTACTGTCTCCTGTATCTATCTGTGCCTTTGAAGTATCTTTGAAAAGGTGACGTGAGCCTACCAGATGAGCTAAATGCCTTTTATGCTCGCTTCGAGGCAAGCAACACTGAAGCATGCATGAGAGCACCAGCTGTTCTGGATGACTGTGTGATAACGCTCTCTGTAGCCGATGTGAGCAAGACCTTTCAACAGGTCAACATTCACAAAGCCACGGGCCCAGCCAGATGGATTACCAGGACGTGTACTCAAAGCATGCGCTGACCAACTGGCAAATGCCTTCACTGACATTTTCAACCTCTCCCTGAGTCTGTAATACCTACATGTTTCAAGCAGACCACCATAGTCCATGTACCCAAGGAAGCGAAGGTAACCTGCCTAAATGATTATCGCCCCGTAGCACTCACGTCGGTAGCCATGAAATGCTTTGAAAGGCTGGTCATGGCTCACATCTACAGCATCCTCCTGGGATACCCTAGGCCCACTCCAATTGGAGATTGGACAGATCCACAGATGACGCAATCTCAATTGCACTCCACACTGCCCTTTCCCACCTGGACAAAAGGAACACCTATGTGAGAATGCTGTTCATTGACTACAGCTCAGAGTTCAACACCATAGTACCCACGAAACTCATCACTAAGCTAAGGACCCTGGGACTAAACACCTCCCGCTGCAACTGGATCCTGGACTTTCTGACGGGCCGCCCCCAGGTGGTAAGGATAGGCAACAACACATCTGCCATGCTGATCCTCAACACTGGGGCCACTCAGGGGTGTGTACTTAGTCCCCTCCTGTACTCCCTGTTCACCCACGACTGTGTGGCCAAACACGACTCCAACACCATCATTAAATTTGCTGACGACACAACAGTGGTAGGCCTGATCACCGACAATGATGAGACAGCCTATAGGGAGGAGGTCAGAGAACTGGCAGTGTGGTTCCAGGACAAAAACCTCTCCCTCAATGTGAGCAAGACAAAGGAGCTGATCGTGGACTACAGGAAAGACAGGCCGAACAGGCCCCCATTAACATCAACGGGGCTGTAGTGGAGCGGGTCGAGAGTTTCAAGTTCCTTGGTGTCCACATCACCAACGATCTATCATGGTCCAAGCACACCAAGACAGTCGTGAAGAGGGCACAACAAAACCTTTTCCCTCCCCAGGAGACTGAACAGTTTTGGCATGGGACCCAGATCCTCAAAAAGTTCCACAGCTGCACCATCGAGGGCATCCCGACCGGTTGCGTCACCGCCTGGTATGGCAACTGCTTGGCATCTGACCATAAGGCGCTACAGAGGGTAGTGCGTATGGCCCAGTACACCACTGGGGCCAAGCTTCCTGCAATCCAGGACCTACAGTATATAATAGGCGGTGTCAGAGGAAAGCCCATAAAATTGTCAGAGACTCCAGTCACCCAAGTCATAGACTGTTTTCTCTGCTACAGCACGGCAAGCAGTACCGGAGCACCAAGTGTAGGACCAAAAGGCTCCTTAACAGCTTATACCCCCAAGCCATAAGTTTTTTATCAATTATCAATTATTACATTGACCCCCCCCCCCCCCCCCACACTCCATTTGTTTGGTACACTGCTGCTACTCGCTGTTTATTATCTATGCATAGTCACTTCACCCCTACCGGCATGTACAAATTACCTCTAACCTGTACCCCCACACTCTGAACCTCACACTCTGAATCGGTACCAGTACCCCCATGTATATAGCCTCGTTATTGTGTTACTTTTTATTATTTTTTACTTTAGTTTATTTGGTAAATATCTTAACTCTTCTTGAACTGCACTGTTGGTTAAGGGCTTGTAAGTAAGCATTTCATGGTAAAGTCTACACTTGTATTTGGCGCATGTGACAAATAAAGTTTGATTTGATTTATTCTTGGCAGTGAGTGAGGTGGGACGCCATTTTGGTTTTGGGTGGAAGTGTTGTCTTAGCTTGTCGGACATGCCGAGTCTTTTCTCTCTTAATGCCAGCGACCCTCTGGCCATTTCCCCCCTTCTCCCTTCTCTCTCTATCTCTCGGCACCACCACCCCTCCCTGCAGAGTTTGTCTCTCTCCCTCTCTCTCTTTGTGTTTCAGTAGATAGTTTACGTGGCCTCAATATAGGCCTGTATAGGCCCCCCTATAGGCCTGTTTTTAAGCTAAACCAACAGATCCGGTCCATCTTTGCTTTGATGATCCTTATGATTCCTACAACATCATTACTTCAATCATCTCACCCTAATACGATTCATAACAAATATAAAAAGTAAAGTGCCTGTGCAAGGTAAACTAATCTTCTCTTCTTTGCCCTAGGTAGACTAAAGTCAGTTACAAAGTTTTTTAATGCTGTGACCCTATAGCTAAAGTTGGCTATAGAGAGCAAACATTTTAGCCTCATAATAAGAGAGACTGCATTATAAACCTTATGGTAAGACTTCAGAAACGTTAATGTGTGTGTTTATAGCATGTAATAAACCATCATAACCACAAACAGCCTTGTATAAAGCTAGGAGCTAGGAGGATCCAGCCACAACACAACCCATCATTTAGGGGACACACACACACGCTATGGTGCAGCTGATAGACCTGTGTCAATGTTACCAGCCATGTAGAACCCTCCCTCTGTGTGTTCCCTTCTTTTTACCCTGTAATTTAGCTTCCTCCCTCCCTTTTTCCATCCCTCTATTCGTCTCATTTCATCCCTTGTTCCCCAGCTCATGCCAGGCCAGGTAATCCACCCAGCCGGCTACATCATCCTTCCTCTGTTCATCCCTCCTTCCCTCCCTTACCTTCTGCTCTGAGCTATTCTTTCCACTGATGGATAAGGTCATTCACAGGCTGTCTCCCCAATGGCACCCTATTCCCTGTATAGTGCACTACTTTTGACCAGTGCCCATACACGCTTAGAAAGAATAGGGTGCCAAAAGGGTTTTTCAGCTGTCCCAATTAGAGGTCGACCGATTATGATTTTTCAACGCCGATACCGATACCAATTATTGGAGGACCAAAAAAAGCAGATACCAATTAATCGGCCGATTTTTAATTATTATTATAATAATTTTTTTGTAATAATGACAATTACAACAATACTGAATGAACACTTTTAGTTTAACTTAATATAATACATCAATACAATCTATTTAGCCTCAAATAAATAATCAAACATGTTCAATTTGGTTTAAATAATGCAAAAACAAAGTGTTGGAGAAGAAAGTAAAAGTGAAATATGTGCCATATAAAAAAGCTCACGTTTAAGTTCCTTGCTCAGAACATGAGAACATATGAAAGCTGGTGGTTCTTTTTAAAATGAGTCTTCAATATTCCCAGGTTAGAAGTTTTAGGTTGTAGTTATTATAGGACTATTTCTCTCTATACCATTTGTATTTCATATACTTTTGACTATTGGATGTTCTTATAGGCACTTTAGTATTGCCAGTGTAACAGTATAGCTTCCGTCCCTCTCCTCGCCCCTACCTGGGCTCGAACCAGGAACACATCGACAACAGCTACCCTCGAAGCATCGTTACGCATCGCAAGGGGAACAACTACTTCAAGGTCTCAGAGCGAGTCACGTCACCGATTGAAACACTATTAGCGCGCACCCCGCTAACTAGCTCGGTAGTTGATAGGCTTGAAGTCATAAACAGCTTGAAGCAAAGCGAAGAGCTGCTGGCAAATGCACGAAAGTGCTGTTTGAATGAATGCTTACGAGCCTGCTGCTGCCTACCACTGCTCAGTCAGACTGGTCTATCAAATATCAAACCATAGACTTAATTATAACATAATAACACACAGAAATACGAGCCTTAGGTCATTAATATGATCAAATCCGGAAACTGTAATTTCGAAAACAAAACGTTTATTCTTTCAGTGAAATACGGACCCGTTACGTATTTTATCTAACGGGTGACATCCATAAGTCTAAATAGTCCTGTTACATTGCACAACCTTCAATGTTATGTCATAATTACATAAAATTCTGGCAAATTGGTTCACAACGAGCCAGGCAGCCCAAACTGTTGCATATACCCTGACTCTGCGTGCAATGAACGCAAGAGAAGTGACACAATTTCCCTAGTTTAATATTGCCTGCTAACCTGGATTTCTTTTAGCTAAATATGCAGGTTTAATAAAATATACTTCTGTATATTGATTTTAAGAAAGGCATTGATGTTTATGGTTAGGTACATTCGTGCAACGATTGTGCTTTTTTCGCAAATGCGCTTTTGTTAAATCATCCCCCGTTTGGCGAAGTTGGCTGTCTTTGTTAGGAATAAATAGTCTTCACACAGTTCGCAACGAGCCAGGCGGCCCAAACTGCTGCATATACCCTGACTCTGTTGCACAGAACGCAAGAGAAGTAACACAATTTCCCTAGTTAAAAGAAATTCATGTTAGCAAGCAATATTAACTAAATATGCAGGTTTAAAAATATATACTTGTGTGTTGATTTTAAGAAAGGCGTTGATGTTTATGGTTAGGTACACATTGGTGCAACGACAGTGCTTTTTTCGCAAATGCGCTTGTTAAATCACCCGTTTGGCAAAGTAGGCTATGATTCAATGATAAATTAACAGGCACCGCATCGATTATATGCAACACAGGACAAGCTAGATAAACTAGTAATATCATCAACCATGTGTAGATAACTAGTGATTATGTTAAGATTGATTGTTTTTTATAAGATACGTTTAATGCTAGCTAGCACCTTACCATGGCTCCTTGCTGCACTCGCATAACAGGTAGTCAGTGTAACTGTAGTCATATTCCTCCTCCTCGGACGAGGAGAGGCGAGAAGGATCGGACCAATACGCGGAGTGGTTAGTGCTCATGATGATTTAATAAAACGAAACTGAACACTGAAAATACAAAAACAAATAAACGAAGAGCAGAAAACCGATACAGTACCGTGTGGTGAAAAACACAAACACGGAAACAAACACCCACAAAACACACGTGAAACCCAGTCTGCCTAAGTATGATTCTCAATCAGGGACAACGATTGACAGCTGCCTCTGATTGAGAATCATACCAGGCCGAACACAAAAATCCCAACATAGAAAATCAACCATAGACAAACCCACCCAACTCAACCCCTGACCAACTAAAATAAATACAAGACAAAGGAAAACAGGTCAGGAACGTGACAGAACCCCCCCCCCTTAAGGTGCGAACTCCGGGCGCACCACCATAAACTCTAGGGGAGGGTCTGGGTGGGCGTCTGTCCACGGTGGCGGCTCTGGCGCTGGTCGTGGTCCCCACCCCACCATAGTCAATCCCCGCTTCTGTGACGGCCACCCTCCATATACGCAGCACCGGACTAAGGGGCAGCTCCGGACTGAGGGGCAGCTCCGGACTGAAGGGCAGCTCCGGACTGAGGGGCAGCTCCGGACTGAGGGGCAGCTCCGGACTGAGGGGCAGCACCGGACTGAGGGGCAGCACCGGACTGAGGGGCGGATCCTGGCTGGCTGGCTCTGGCGAATCCTGGCTGGCTGGCTCTGGCGGATCCTGGCTGGCTGGCTCTGGCGGATCCTGGCTGGCTGGCTGGCTCTGGCGGATCCTGGCTGGCTGACAGCTCTGTCTGCTCATGGCTGGCGGAAGGCTCTGGCTGCTCCTGTCTGGCGGAAGGCTCTGGCTGCTCCTGTCTGGCGGAAGGCTCTGGCTGCTCCTGTCTGGCGGAAGGCTCTGGCTGCTCCTGTCTGGCGGAAGGCTCTGACGGCTCGGGACAGACGGGCGGCTCTGACGGCTCGGGACAGACGGGCGGCTCTGACGGCTCGGGACAGACGGACGGCTCGGGACAGACGGGCGGCTCTGACGGCTCGGGACAGACGGGCGGCTCTGACGGCTCGGGACAGACGGGCGGCTCTGACGGCTCGGGACAGACGGACGGCTCTGACGGCTCGGGACAGACGGACGGCTCGGGACAGACGGGCAGCTCTGACGGTGCTGTGCAGGCAGGCAGCTCAGACAGTGCTGGGCAGATGAGAGACTCTGGCTGCGCTGGAGAAGAGGAATGCTCTGACAGCGCTGGACAGGTGGGAGCAACTGGGGAGAGAACCCGGAGAGACAGCCTGGTGCGGGGGGCTGCCACCAGAGGACTGGTACGTGGAGGTGGCACCGGGTATACCGGACCGTGAAGGAGGACACGCGCTCTTGAGCACCGAGCCTGCCCAACCTTACCAGGTTGAATGATCCCCGTAGCCCTGCCAGTGCGGCGAGGTGGAATAGCCCGCACTGAGCTATGCTGGCGAACCGGGGACACCATTTGTAAGGCTGGTGCCATGTACGCCGGCCCGAGGAGACGCACTGGAGGCCAGATGCGTTGGGCCGGCTTCATGACACCCGGCTCGATGCCCAACCTAGCCCTACCAGTGCGGCGAGGTGGAATAGCCCGCACTGGGCTAAGCACGTGTACTGGGGACACCGTGCGCTCCACCGCATAACACGGTGTCTGACCAGTACGACGCCCTCTCACTCCACGGTAAGCACGGGGAGTTGGCTCAGGTCTCCTACCCGGCCTTGCCACACTCCGCGTGTGCCCCCCCCAATACATTTTTGGGTCTGACTCTCGGGCTCCCAACCGCGTCGCCGCGCTGCCTCCTCATACCAGCGCCTCTCTGCCTTCGCTGCCTCCAACTCCGCCTTGGGACGGCGATATTCCCCTGGCTGAGCCCAGGGTCCCTTGCCGTCCAGGATCTCCTCCCAAGTCCATGAGTCCTGTGTCTTCGGTCTCTGCTGCCTGTTCCCACTCTGCTTGATCCTTTTTTGGTGGGTGTTTCTGTAACGGTAGTCATATTCCTCCTCCTCGGATGAGGAGAGGCGAGAAGGATCGGACCAATGCGCGGAGTGGTTAGTGCTCATGATGATTTTATAAAACGAAACTGAACACTGAAAATACAAAAACAAATAAACGAAGAGCAGAAAACCGATACAGTACCGTGTGGTGAAAAAACACAAACACGGAAACAAACACCCACAAAACACACGTGAAACCCAGTCTGCCTAAGTATGATTCTCAATCAGGGACAACGATTGACAGCTGTCTCTGATTGAGATTCATACCAGGCCGAACACAAAAATCCCAACATAGAAAATCACCCATAGACAAACCCACCCAACTCACGCCCTGACCAACTAAAATAAATACAAGACAAAGGAAAACAGGTCAGGAACGTGACAGTCAGCCTGCCACGCAGTCTCCTCGTGGAGTGCAATGTAATCGGCCATGATCGGTGTCCAAAAATGCCGATTGCCGATTGCTATGAAAACTTGAAATCGGCCCTAATTAATCGGCCATTCCGATTAATCGGTCGACCTCTAGTCCCAATAGGATAACCACCTTTTTGGTTCCAGCGAGAACCCTTTTTGGTTCCACGTAGAACCCCTTTGAGTTCCACGTAGAACCCTCTGTGGAAAGGTTCCTACATGGAATCCAAAAGGGTTCTAAACCTGAAACCAAAAGGGTTCTACCTGGAACCAAAAAGGGGTTTTCAAAGCGTTCTCCTATGGCAGGGTTCCCCAACTTGCGGCCCACGGGTGATTTTATTTGGACCCACAATTTTTCTGAGCAAATAAATCATAATTGTTGGACATAATCTACAAGTCTCTGCATGAAAAGCCCTGCCTTATCTCAGCTCACTGGTCACCATAGCAGCACCCACCCGTAGCACGCGCTCCAGCAGGTATATCTCACTGGTCACCCCCAAAGCCAATTCTTCCTTTGGCCGCCTCTCCTTCCAGTTCTCTGCTGCCAATGACTGGAACGAACTGCAAAAATCTCTGAAGCTGGAGACGTACCTCCCTCACTAGCTTTAAGCACCATCTGTCAGAGCAGCTCACAGATCACTGCACCTGTACATAGCCCATACAATCTACCTCTTCCTCATCCTGTATTTATTTATTTATTTATTTATCTTGCTCCTTTGCACCCCAGTATCTCAACTTGTACTTCATCTTCTGCACATCCTACCATTCCAGTGTTTAATTGCTATATTGTAATTACTTTTCCACCATGGCCTATTTATTAACTTACCTTTATTATCCTACCTCATTTGCACATGCTGTATATAGATTTTTCTACTGTATTATTGATTGTATGTTTGTTTATTCCATGTGTAACTCTGTGTTGTTGTATGTGTCGAACTGCTTTGCTTTATCTTGGCCAGGTCGCAGTTGCAAATGAGAACTTGTTCTCAACTAGCCTACCTGGTTAAATAAAGGTGAAATATATATATGTTTTAATAAAGACTGTAAAAAGACCAGAAAATCAGCTCCAAGTGATTTAATTTTGGAATCTGTTCCAAAGTATAGCCACACATAATAGAGAGATACACTACTTGACCAAAAGTATGTGGTCACCTGCTCGTTGAACATCTCATTCCAAAATCATGGCTGAGGACTCACTGGATTCCACCCAGGCGGATCTAAATATATAACTTTCATAGCTGTACGATGAAAAAAACGCAATTTACACACTTCCTTAAACCTAAAACAAGTAAAGTAATTTTGTGTGGAAGTCCCCAAAACAATTTACATTTGGAGGCAGACATTGCATATGCTTAGAACTAACAAAAAGAGCCCTTTTCACAGCGCATCTCCCCTTGTTGATAGGGTGGAAGCATGCTGTTTAAAAGGAGAAAATGGTTTGTTCAGAACAGCGGTTCCCAAACTAGGCGGCGCCTGATATAAAAATGGAGTCGCGGGACAATTTCCAAAATCCTGGAAATGTGTATATATATTATAATATCGTATTTGCATCTCAAAATCATTGGAATGTGGTTCCTCTTAACCTAAATCTAAGCGGAAATTATTCAAATCTAAAATTCAACCAGAGAGGAAGGACCCTTTGATCATGGGAAAAGGCAGCACTTGACTGTTGCACTTGAATCATTCCCATGGCGAATGGCTTGGTCCGATACGTTATGAAACCACAGACTATTGCGGAGACTTGGATATTACCGGCTGCAATTGATATTGTGAAAACAGATGCACAGAAACTCACATCAATACCTTTGTCAGCTAGCAATCAGCAGGAAACTGACTGAACAACTCAAAAGCTCCCCAGCTTGCTTTCTCCAAAAGGATGTTAGCTGTGAGGGCCGAGATGCCCATGCATTGACTTTTGTTCGCCATACATGTCGGGAGATGCTATTGACGAGGACATATTTTTCCGTCTCACGATTCCCGAGCATGAAACGGCATAGGGGATGTTCAGTGTGCAGCGTGGCTATATTGATGAAAAACAGATTCCATATGGGATCGAATGGTGGGCTTTTGCACAGACTGGGCTCTATCTATGGCGGAACGGCGGGAAGGCCTCTGCACTCTAGTTATGAATGTGTCTCCCTCTGCCATATGGATGCATTGCATAATACACAGAGAGCAACTGGTGCCAAAAGAGCTGAGCACAGAACTCGGAGATACACCTGCTCGTTGAAGATCTCATTCCAAAACCATGGGCATTAATATGGAGTTGTTCCCCCCTTTGCTGCTATAACAGCCTCCACTCTTCTGGGAAGGCTTTCCACTAGATGTTGCTTCCATTCAGCCACAAGAGCATTAGTAAGGTTGGTCACTGATGTTGGGCGATTAGGCCTGGCTCGCAGTCGGCGTTCTAATTCATCCCAAAGGTGTTCGATGGGGTTGAGGTCAGGGCTCTGTGCAGGCCAGTCAAGTTCTTCCACAACAATCTCAACAAACCTTCTGTATGGACTGCGCTTTGTGCACGGGGGCATTGTCAAGCTGAAACATGATAGGGCATTCTCCAAACTGTTGTCACAAAGTTGGAAGCATGAAATCGTCTAGAATGCCATTGTATGCTGTAGCATTAAGATTTCCCTTCAATGGAACTAAGGGGCTTAGCCTGAACCACGAAAAACAGTCCCAGACCATTATTCCTCCTCCACCAAACTTTACAGGGCACTATGCATTCAGGCAGGTAGCGTTCTGGTATCCGCCAAACCCGTCGGTCGGGCTGCCAGTTGATGAAGCTTCCAAACAGTTCACTTTCATAGCAGCCACATAAAAACAGCATGATCCCTTAGCTCGTTGTACATATAATTCCTTCTCACAACAATCTATGCCATTCTCCTCCTCTCACCTTTTCCCTTCACTTGTGGACTTCAGTGCACAACACAACAGGCGAAAAAAACTTTCCAAGCCAAACCTTCATATCATGACCGCTAACCGCTACACACAGCCAACATCGTTGTCACATCATATTCAACTAGAACTACTGGAACTAACACGTTTGTAAACCTACGGCTACATTCATGCAGTGCAGTGTACAGTCAGAAATCAGTTCAGCAGTTATACCGGCGTGCCCTGGTGGCAATACATTTATAAAACCAAAAGCTTACCTTGACTTGAAAGAGTTCCAGTGCTGGGTAGCCATAGCCAGCTAGCTAACATAGCATCCCTCTCTGTTTGAGACAGGTGTTTTAGTAGGCTAAACTAGCTAGCTGCATAAGCAGTTTAACTCTTTGGGAAAGACGTGCCGCAAGCGGGACACCTCAACAACATCCGGTGAAATTGCAGAGCGCGAAATTCAAACTACAGGATTATAAATATTTAACTTTCATAAAATCACAAGTGTAATACATCAAAATAAAGCTTAACTTCTTGTTAATCCACCCGCTGTGTCAGATTTCAAAAAGGCTTTACAACGAAAGCACACCATGCGATTATCTGAGGACAGCGCCCCGCATACAAAACCATGAAAAACATATTTCAACCAGGCAGGTGCGACACGAAAATCAGAAATAACGATATAATAAATGCCTTACCTTTGATGGTCTTCTTCTGTTGGCACTCCAAAAGGTCCCAGTTACATCACAAATGGTCATTTTGTTCGATAATGTCCTTCTTTATATCCATAAAAACTCAGTTTAGCTGGCGCGCTTCAGTCAATAATCCACCCAGTTTCCCTCCATCAAAATGCATACAAAATGAATCCCAAACGTTACTAATAAACTTTTCCAAACAAGTCAAACAACGTTTATAATCACACCTTAGGTACCCTAATACGTAAATAAACGATAAAATTTAAGACGGAGAATTGTTATTGTCTTTACCGGAGAAAAATACCAAAGAACACGCTCTCATTCACACGCTTGGAAACACTACAGCCAAAATGGGAGCCACCTAGAAAAACTACAATTTCTGGCTAATTTTTCCAAAAACCAGCCTGAAACTATTTCTAAAGACTATTGACATCTAGTGGAAGCCCTCGGAACTGCAATCTGGGAGGACTTCCCCTTATAATAAAAGTGAGAGCCATTGAAAATAGTGGAAGGCTGCACATTTTTTTTGGGGGGGGGGTGGTTTGTCCTCTGGGTTTCGCCTGCCATATCAGTTCTGTTATACTCACAGACATCATTTTAACAGTTTTATTTTTTCTATCCAAATCTACCAATTATATGCATCTCCTAGCTTCTGCGCCTGAGTAACAGGCAGTTTACTTTGGGCACGCTTTTCATCCGGACGTCAAAATACTGCCCCCTATCCCAAACAAGTTAAAAGGTACACCAGCAGACCCCGGTATTAATAATTAATACAACTAAAACTTTAGCTTGACTTGAAAGAGTTCCCGTGTTGGATAGCCATAGCCAGCTAACTAAAATAGCATCATCATCTGTTTAAGTAGGCTAAAATAGCTGGCTGCATTTTATAGCTAAGTGAAAGTTAAACAAATAAAAAACACATCCAAAATACAGCCAGCTCTCTCTCTCTCTTGCTTCTCCTTAATTTTGCAACAAATTAATTTGTTCAAAACTGTTCAACTATTGTCTTTCTCTCTTTGAGTCAACTACTCACCACACATTATGCAAGGAAGTGCTAGCTAGCTGTAGCTTATGCTTTCAGTACTAGATTCATTCCCTGATCCTTTGATTGGGTGGACAACATGTCAGTTCATTCTGCAAGAGCTCTGATAGGTTGGAGAACATCCTCCAGAAGTTGTCATAATTACAGTGTAAGTCAATGGAAGGGAGTGAGACCATGAGCCTCCTAGGTTTTGTATTAAAGTCAATGTACCCAGAGGAGGAAGGAAGATAGCTGTCCTCCGGCTACACTATGGTGCTACCCTACAGTGCTGAGGCTACTGTAGACCTTCATTGCAAAACAGTGTGTTTTAATCAATTATTTGGTTACGTGAATATATTTAATATAGTTTCATCTAAAAAGGATAACTTTTTGAATGTATCACTATTTTGATTTTTAAGAAATTCACTGAGGAGGATGGTCCTCCCTTTCCTCCTCTGATGAGCCTCCACTGGGTGACTTTGGCTATATGGAACCGAAGTAGGTCTTGAGGATGAGTGTGCGCGCAGACATGGTCCTGTGTGTGTGCATGTGGTCTGCACATGGGACTACTAGACCATCCTCGTGGACTTTGGTGGTTCAAGAATAAAAAATAAAAAAGAAGATAAGATATGTAAAAAGAAGATAAGATATTATACAGACTAAATGTTTAATTTACACTGTTGGTGTTTTCTGCTATTGAAATATTTTGTCAGTGGCATTTGTTGTTAAATGTGTAGCTGTAAAAAAAATTACAGGTGCATTTTTCAGAAGAGAAAAAAACATGCTTTTTCCATGTCTAAGCTTTCTCATTACTATCAGGATAGTTTTTTTGTAATTACATATAAAGTATTTCAATATTGTGCAACTAAATAACCATAATGTCTCTTGAAATTAAGAAACGAGGACATTTCTAGGTCAGAGGGGGACGAATGTAAGGATTGGAATTGGATGTCAGTGATTGATTAAGAGATAATTGAGATGGTGGTTGCCTGTCAAAAATAAATATTGTAGAGCTCCTGCATGCTGCCTCTGTCTGGTCTTAACTTTCATAAGTTGACAGTCCACTCTCTGAATCCTCTAAACGGCGCGTTACACCATTGTATCAACACACTTGTCACTTCCATTTAACAATTCTAAATCGCTTTGGCACAGTAGGCATCAAGTCACTTGCCGATAATGTTGCATAAAATGCTGCATTTAAATAAATAAAAATACCTTTATTTTACCAGGTAGGCCAGTTGAGAACAAGTTCTCATTTACAACTGCGACCTGGCCAAGATAAAGCAAAGCAGTGCGACACAAACAACAACACATAGTTACACATGAAATAAACAAAGGTACAGTCAATAACACAATAGAAAAGTCTATATACAGTGTGTGCAAAGGAGGTAAGATTAGGGAGGTAAGGCAATAATAAATATGCCGTAGTGGCGAAGTAATAACATTTTTGCAATTAAACACTGGAGTGATAGATGTGCAGAAGATGAATGTGCAGGTAGAGATACTGGGGTGCAAAGGAGCAACAAAAAATAAATATCAATATGGGGATGAGGTAGTTGGATGGGCTATTTACAGATGGGCTATGTACGGGTGCAATGATCTGTGAGCTGCTCTGACAGCTGAAGCTTAAAGTTAGTGAGGGAGATATGAGTCTCCAGCTTCAGAGATTTTTGCAGTTTGTTCCAGTCTTTGGCAGCAGAGAACTGGAAGGAAAGGCGGCCAAAAGAGGAATTGGCTTTGGGGGTGACCAGTGAAATATACCTGCTGAAGCACGTGCATACGGGTGGGTGCTGCTATGGTGACCAGTGAGCTGAGATAAGGTGGGGCTTTACCTAGCAAAGACTTATAGATGACCTGGAGCCAGTGGGTTTGGCGACGAATATGAAGCGAGGGCCAGCCAACGAGAGCATACAGGTCACAGTGGTGGGTAGTAATATGGGGCTTTGGTGACAAAACGGATGGCACTGTGATAGACTGCATCCAATTTGCTGAGTAGAGTGTTGGAGGATATTTTGTAAATGACATCGCCGAAGTCAAGGATCTGTAGGATAGTCAGTTTTACGAGGGTATGTTTGGCAGCATGAGTGAAGAATGCTTTGTTGCGAAATAGGAAGCCGATTCTAGATTTAATTTTGGATCGGAGATGCTTAACGTGAGTCTGGAAGGAGAGTTTACAGTCTAACCAGACACCTAGGTATTTGTAGTTGTCCACATATTCTAAGTCAGAACCGTCCAGAGTAGTGATGCTGGGCGGGCGGGCGGGCTGGTGTGGGCAGCGATCGGTTGAATAGGATGCATTTAGTTTTACTTGCTTTTAAGAGTAGTTGGAGGCCACGGAAGGAGTGTTGTATGGCATTGAAGCTCGTCTGGAGGTTTGTTAACACAGTGTCCAAAGAAGGGCCAGAAGTATACAGAATGGGGTTGTCTGCGTAGAGGTGGATCAGAGAATCACCAGCAGCAAGAGCGACATCATTGATGTATACAGAGAAAAGAGTCGGCCCGAGAATTGAACCCTGTGGCACCCCCATAGAGACTGCCAGAGGTCCGGACAACGCCCTCCGATTTGACACATGGACCTATATCTGAGAAGAAGTTGGTGAACCAGGCGAGGCAGTCATTTGAGAATCCAAGGCTGTTGAGTCTGCCGATAAGAATGTGGTGATTGACAGAGTCGAAAGCCTTGGCCAGGTCGATGAATACGGCTGCACAGTATTGTCTTTTATCGATGGCGGTTATGATATCGTTTAGGACCTTGAGTGTGGCTGAGGTGCACCCATGGCCAGCTCGGAAACCAGATTGCATAGCGGAGAAGGTACGGTGGGATTCGAAATTGTCTGATCTGTTTGTTAACTTGGCTTTCGAAGACCTTAGAAAGGCAGGGTAGGATGGATATAGGTCTGTAGCAGTTTGGGTCTAGAGTGTCTCCCCCTATGAAGAGGGGGTTGACCGCGGCAGCTTTCCAATCTTTGGGGATCTCAGACGATACGAAAGAGAGGTTGAACAGGCTAGTAATAGGTGTTGTAACAATTGCGGCGGATAATTTTAGAAAGAGAGGGTCCAGATTGTCTGGTCCAGCTGATTTGTAGGGGTCCAGATTTTGCAGCTCTTTCAGAACATCAGCTATCTGGATTTGAGTGAAGGAGAAATGGGGGAGGCTTGGGCAAGTTGCTGTGGGGGGTGCAGAGTTGTTGACCGGGGTAGGGGTACCCAGGTGGAAGCATGGCCAGCCGTAGAAAAATGCTTATTGAAATTCTCGATTATCGTGGATTTATCGGTGGTGACAGTGTTTCCTAGCCTCAGTGCAGTGGGCAGCTGGGAGGAGGTGCTCTTATTCTCCATGGACTTTAGTGTCCTAGAACGTTTTGGAATTTGTGCTACAGGATGCAATTTTCTGTGTATATTGGTTCCTAACTTCCCTGAAAAGTTGCATATCGCGGGGGCTATTCGATGCTAATGAAGTACGCCACAGGATGTTTTTGTGCTGGTCAAGGGCAGTCAGGTCTGGAGTGAACCAAGGGCTATATCTGTTCCTGGTTCTACATTTTTTGAATGGGGCATGCTTATTTAAAATGGTGAGGAAAGCACTTTTAAAGAATAACCAGGCATCCTCTACTGACGGAATGAGGTCAGTATCCTTCCAGGATACCCGGGCCAGGTTGATTAGAAAGGCCTGCTCGCTGAAGCACTCAAAGTTTAGAAGGTCTATAATTTTCATTGAACACAATCAAAGTTAACAAAAGTCCTAGATGCTTTCAGTTGCTCAACTTATAGGCATGCCCAATTTAGGCAACGTTTTTAACAACATGATGTTACACTCCAAAGGGATAAGTTGAAATAACATGCTGTAGGTAATTAAATAATCAAAATAAAAACGTGTTTATTTTTTAGCGTAGTGGTTGTAAATATTCAGGCATATCATTTGAAATAGGCCTTGTGAAATTATTGTCAAAAGGGCAAGAGGTACTGTTGCATGTTGGTCTAGAGATTATTTATGGATTGATCAAAATCCAAATATCAAAACATTCTTTTAACAACTCCAAAGCAATTGCATGTGGCGCAGGAACCACTGATTCGCTGCATTTTTCCATTGTCAAGACACCTGCTGGTAACTCTTAACTGGTTAGGATAGCTTATGAGGTATCCTGAATATCTGTCGACTAGGTGGGACTCTTCTGACTAAAAAGGCTTCATGCATAGCTTTTATTTTTACCCATAAAAGTAGGAGTATAATGTCTCAATTTTCAGCATTTACGACCAATTGTCTACTCTACACTGTGGATATGGGCCCTGGGTTTTAATAGGCTCTGAAAGGATACAGGTAGATAAGTCACTCAGTAACAGTCAGTTGGCCCAGCACCCATAACACTGCTGGGGCTTGCCCGCTAACCCAGCTAGCATTGGTTAGCTTCAGTGGTCTAACCCTGACTGAGAATTCATCCTGAGCTAGCTAAGCGCTTTGCTACTGTAGGTCTACTTGGCCTGCTACTAAAATAATGTGCTTAGTGCTATGCCACTGTAGGCCTACTTGGCCTGCTACAAAAGAATTAGCCTAGAGCTATGCCACTGGCGGCCTACTTGGCCTGCTAATAAAGAATTAGCTGAGTGCTATGCCACTGTAGGCCTACTTGGCCTGCTACTAAAGAATTAGCTTAACACTATGCCACTGTAGACCTACTTGGCCTGCTTTGCAGTGCTAGCAATCAAAGAGCACTAAAAAGTTAGCATATGACGCTACATCTCCATTCTCTACTACAAAGCCTTACAGCCACCTAGTGACATAACCACTAGCAAAAGCTTTGTTATCTAACAGACTCAGCTTCATTATTAGCTTTCTTCTTGAATGAAAATGACCTTTCTAGCCAGAGATCCCCCGGTTGTGAATGGAATTCCTACTGTAGCTAGCTCACTAGGCCTCAGTTGAATAGGCCTACTGTAGCTATCTCGCTTGTAAATAGAAGTCCATCTGGCTTTGTTCCTGCCCTTGGCTTTGTCCAAAATGGCACCCTATTCCCTAAATACTGCACTACTTTTTACCAGAGGCTTATGGGCTATAGGGAATAGGGACACAGCCACTGTCTTTCTACCGTGCCCAAAGGCATCTAGCTCACTAATGAGGAAGACAGATGCCCATTGTCACATTATCCCCACCCTGCCACGCACACACACACACACACACACACACACACACACACACACACACACACACACACACACACACACACACACACACACACACACACACACACACACACACACACACACACACACTGGCCGGTCAGCAACTGTGTTTGTCAACAGAGCCACCAGTTGCTCTACATATTTATTTAGTTGGCTCTCTGTTCCTAAAATAGCCTCCGCTAGCTAACGCATTAGCTAACTCACTGTGTGTGTGTGTGTTGGCCAGAGGAGAGGAAGAATGGAGAGAAAGCTTTCTATCAGAGAATAATGATTAGTGTGCTACTGTACTGTATACATTTCTTAAAATAAAAAAAGTGAAAATGTTAACCTTTATTTAACTAGTCAACTTAGTTAAGAACAAATTGTTATTTACAATGACGGCCTACCCCGGGCCAAACTCTCCCCTAACCCGGACGACGCTGGGACAATTGTGCGCCGCCCTATGGAACTCCCGATCACTGCCGGTTGTGATATAGCCCGGGATCGAACCCGGATTTGTAGTGACGCCTCTAGCACTGCGATGCAGTGCCTTAGGCCGCTGTGCCTCTCGGTCATGACAAAGAGTTGGAGAAAGGGAATGGGGGAGGGAAAGATACAGCATATAAAAGAAAGAGAAGAAGGTGGGTAAGAGAAGTATTAGAAGAGTGTACACCCATATGTAGCTTATGTGGGACAGACTGAATGGATGGTTGTCCGTAAACGTTACATTTCCCAGTATTGTGCAAATCTCAGTATTGACTCCAACGCATTATATTACTTGAATGTTCTAGCTTTGGAAATTGACTTATAACATAACTCTGCTTACTTTATTATTCTGTATGTACAATAATTCTGTACATTCCTGCCAAGCTTTCTTTTAGGGATTACATAGCATATTCCACTGTCTCCCCCTAAACCATGTTCTAGAATCGGAATGGGAACAGAGCTACAGGTGCTAGTTGCCCTTTCAGTTCAATTAAACAGATCTGGGGTCAGGTTACCCAACACTCAAACCTAACCTTTACCATTAGGAAGTTAAGGTGATGTCTCTGTAATTTTGAACCTGGATCAGTGCTTAAAATGATGAAATATCTGACTGTGTATTAGGAGGTTAATACGGTCAACTTCTACCTAAGGCAGTGACTCGCTAGGTGTTTTTCCCCTGGAGGAAAGCATTCCCAAAGCATTCCCATTCCTGTGACATTCCCGACCGGTAACAGGGACAGGTCCAGGCTGAAACTGCGTCTGAAGGGCTAACGAACTGTTGCTAGGGGCGACAACTCATCAGCATTCCTCAATGCTCACCCTTATATCACCAGCGACGCCCCCCCTCCCCCCAACACCTCCCATCAGTAACTCACCCCCTAGGCTGGCTCTAGCAGGGTCACCCACCTGTCTACCCCCTCCACTCCTCCTCCTCTCTGTCTATCCCTCTCTTTCTCTCTCTTCCTTCTCGCCACTCTAACCTCGTCTCCTACATCTATCCTTTTCACTATATACTTCTCTTACTCTCTCTTTTCCTCTCCCTCTTAGCCTGTCCTTTCCTCCACTTCATTTTACTTTCCCTCCACATCTCCTTCTTTCCTACCCCCTTTTCCTCTTCTCTCCCACCTCCTCCCCCTCTCTGAGCTGCTGGCTGCCTCCCTCTCCCATGTGATCTCTCTCCCTCTCTCTCCCCCTGCAGCATGAGAAATGAATATCTATAACTGACTAAATAACTGCAATACCCATAAATCCTTGCTGGCAGGGTCACTGAAAACCGCAGATGTTGGGATCATTTGTAGTTCAGAGGTCAGGGGTCGCAGGTAGCTAACGTGAGGTGAGGAGCCTTTGGTGAGGTGTCATGATTTAGACGGGTTCCTTGGTATATTACGTAAACCATCCCAACATTCCTTTCTGGTGGGACGGAACAGAACAGAAATGTGTCATAAAGGGAAAGTGCCTGTGACCTGTGGTTCAGGACAGTTTAGAGTGTATCTGTGAAGCGTTAGAGGGGTTATTTGAAGGTTTGATGATTTTAGGAAGGTCAACTAACTGATAAGACGAGGTGATTGAGGGAGGCATATAGCCACTCAGGATTTGAGCCGCTTTGTCTACAACGAGAGAAAGTGGAAGGATGTATCACAAAGGGCACCCTATTCATGTGGGCCCTGGTCAAAAGTAGAGAGGAAGTGAAAGCCTGTGTCACAAATGGCACCCTATTCATATGGGCCCTGGTCAAAAGTAGTGCACTATAAAGGGAATAAGGTACCGTTTTGGATGCTGCCTAACTCTGAACTCTGAACTCCACTGATTACATTGGAATCGGTTGTTGGAAGGATAGGAGTAGGAGAGGTCTGTTTTAGAGTTGGGTGAAGGAGGGTGTTTTGTGGAGACTTGAGGTCAAACCACAAATGGAAGGAAGTCAGCTGTCGATACAAGTGATGTATAAGAAATGCAGTGGACAAAAACTTAGAGGAAAACTCCAAGATACAATATATATATATATATATACAAAAGTATTTGGACACCTCTTCAAATTAGTGGATTTGGCTATTTCAGCCACACCCGTTGCTGACTGGTGAAATAAAATAGAGCACACAGCCATGCAATCTCCGTAGACCAACATTGGCAGTAGAATGGCCTTACTGAAGAGCTCAGTGACTTTCAACGTGGCACCGTCAGAGGATGACACCTTTCCAACAAGTCAGTTTGTAAAATTTCTGCCCTGCTAGAGCTGCCCCGGTCAACTGTAAGTGCTGTTATTGTTAAGTAGAAACGTTTAGGTGCAACATCAGCTCATCTGAAAGTGGTAGGCCACACAAGCTCACAGAATGGGACCGCCGAGTGCTGATAAGCGTAAAAATGGTCTGTCCTCGGTTGCAACACTCCTTACCAAGTTCCAAACTGCCTCTGGAAGCAACGTCAGCGCAATAACTGTTCGTCTGGAGCTTCATTAAATGGGCTTCCATGGCCGAGCAGCCGCACACAAGCCTAAGATCACCATGCAGTGGAAACACGTTCTCTGGAGTGACGAATCACGCTTCACCATCTGGCAGCAAGACGGACAAATCTGTGTTTGGCGGATGCCAGGAGAACGCTACCTGCCCGAATGCATTGTGCCAACTGTAAAGTTTGGTGGTGGAGGAAAAATTATATCAGCCCAGAGCATATCGGACTGCTTCTCTCTACCACATCACCGGATTCCTGCCACTCTGGATCATTACACCGGATCATCGCAGCAAGCTAGCTACTACCGAGTGGCTACTGTTAGCTAACACCTCTGTCCTGAAGCAGGCACCAGTTAGCCTTGAGCTAGCCACGAGCTAGGCCCATATACCAGCTAATTCTAGGGCTACAATACCTCTTTTGCCAATTGGCCTGGACCCTTTGTTGTCGACGCAGAGCCCCACTGATCCATCATGACTGGTCTGCTGACGTGGTCGCCCGATGTGGTCTCAATGGGCTTTTCCGTTGCGATGTCGCCAAAGACCCATCTTCTCGCTCCGGCCCACTAGCTTTCTAAGCGCCGTGTCTTCCACTCGCCTAGCGTAGTACTGACTACTGAACGGCTCCCTGAATCACCTATTGCTGTTCTTTGGACACTATGATCACTCGGCTACACAGCTGATGCTGCCTGGACTGTTTTAATAACACCGTACCTCATTTTGTTTATCCGTCGTCCCCAGCCTCGAACTCCGGTCCTGTATGTACCTAACTGACCCGCTCTGCCCATTCATCGCCATTTACCCGTTGTTGTCTTAGGTCTCCTGATCAACACCTGTAACTGATTTATGCCTCTCTCTAATGTCAATATGCTGCTCTCTAATGTCAATATGCCTTGTCTACTGCTGTCTCGGCTAGTCCTTATTGTTTTATTTCACTGTAGAGCCCTCAGTCCCTCTCACCTTACCTTAGATAGCTATTTTGTCCCACCCCCCACACATGCGGAGACCTCACCTGGCTAAACTGGTCCCACCAGAGACGAAACCTCTCTCATTGTCATTGAACGCCTAGGTTTACCTCCACTGTACTCACATCCTACCATACCCTTGTCTGTACATTATGCCCTGAGTCTATTCTACACACGCCTAGAAATCTGCTCCTTTTATTCTCTGTTCCCAACGCACTAGAAGACCAGTTCTTATAGCCTTTAGCCGTACCCTTATCCTACTCCTCCTCTGTTCCTCTGGTGATGTAGAGGTTAACCCAGGCCCTGTAGACTCAAGTACCACACCTATTCCCCAGGCGCTATCATTTGTTGACTTCTGTAACCGTAAAAGCCTTGGTTTAATGCATGTTAACATCAGAAGCCTCCTACCTAAGTTTGTTTTATTCACTGCTTTAGACCACTCTGCCAACCCTGATGTCCTTGCCATGTCTGAATCCTGGCTTAGGAAGGCCACCAAAAATTCTGAAATTTCCATCCCCAACTACAACATTTTCCACCAAGATAGAACTGCCAAAGGGGGCGGAGTTGCAATCTACTGCAGAGATAGCCTGCAGAGTTCTGTCATACTATCCAGGTCTGTGCCCAAACAGTTCGAGCTTCTACTTTTAAAAATCCACCTTTCCAGAAATAAGTCTCTCACTGTTGCCGCTTGCTTTAGACCCCCCTCAGCCCCCAGCTGTCCCCTGAACTCCATATGCGAATTGATTGCCCCCCATTTATCTTCAGAGTTCGTACTGTTAGGTGACCTAAACTGGGAGATGCTTAACACTTCGGCCGTCCTACAATCTAAGCTAGATGCCCTCAATCTCACACAAATTATCAAGGAACATACCAGGTACAACCCCAAATCCATAAACACGGGCACACTCATAGATATCATCCTGACCAACCTGCCCTCTAAATACACCTCTGCTGTCTTCAACCAGGATCTCAGCAATCACTGCCTTCATTGCCTGCCTCCGTAATGGGTCCGCGGTCAAACGACCACCCCTCATCACTGTCAAACGCTCTCTAAAACACTTCAGCGAGCAGGCCTTTCTAATCGACCTGGCCCGATTATCCTGGAAGGATATTAATCTCATCCCTTCAGTAGAGGATGCCTGGTTATTCTTTAAAAGTGCTTTCCTCGCCATCTGAAATAAGCATGCCCCGTTCAAAAAATGTAGAACTAGGAACAGATGCAGCCCTTGGGTCACTCCAGACTTGACTGCCCTTGACCAGCACAAAAACATCCTGTGGCGTACTTCATTAGCATCGAATAGCCCCCGCGATATGCAACTTTTCAGGGAGGTTAGGAACCAATATACACAGTCAGGTAGGAAAGCAATAGCTAGCTTTTTCAAACCGAAAATTGCATCCTGTAGTACAGACTCCAAAACGTTTTGGGACACTGTAAAGGCCATGGAGAAAAGAGCACCTCCTCCCAGCTGCCCACTGCACTGAGGCTAGGAAACACTGTCACCACTGATAAATCCACGACAATCGAGAATTTCAATAACCATTTTTCTACGGCTAGCCATGCTTTCCACCTGGCTACCCCTACCCCGGCCAGCTCTGCACCCCCCGCAGCAACTTGCCCAAGCCCCCCCCCCCCCCCCCCCCACTTCTCCTTCACCCAAATCCAGACAGCTGATGTTCTGAAAGAGCGGCAAAATCTGGACCCCTACAAATCAGCTGGGCTAGACAATCTGGACCCTCTCTTTCCAAAATTATCCGCTGCAATTGTTGCAACTAGCCTGTTTAACCTCTCTTTCGTATCGTCTGAGATCCCTAAATATTGGAAAGCTGCCGCGGTCATCCCCTTCTTCAAAGGGCGAGACATTCTAGACCCAAACTGTTATAGACCTATATCCATCCTGCCCTGCCTTTCTAAAGTCTTCGAAAGCCAAGTTAACAACAGATCTCCGACCATTTCGAATCCCACCGTACCTTCTCCGCTATGCAATCTGGTTTCCGAGCTGGTCATGGGTGCACCTCAGCCACGCTCAAGGTCCTAAATTATATCATAAAATCCATCGATAAAAGACAGTACTGTGCAGCCGTCTTCATCGACCTGGCCAAGGCTTTCAACTCTGTCAATCGCCGTATTCTTATCGGCAGACTCAACAGCCTTGTTTTCTCAAATGACTGCCTTCCCTGGTTCACCAACTACTTCTCAGATAGAGTTCAGTGTGTCAAATCGGAGGACCTGTTATCCGGACCTCTGGCATTCTTGGGCGACTCTTTTCTCTTTATATATCAATGATGTCGCTCTTGCTGCTGGTGATTCTCTGATCCTCTTCTACGCACCTTTACGCAGACGACATTCTGTATACTTTGGCCCTTCTTTGGACACTGTGTTAACAAACCTCCAGACGAGCTTCAATGCCATACAACACTCCTTCCATGGCCTCCAACTGTTCTTAAATGCTAGTAAAACTAAATGCATCCTTTTCAACCGATCGCTGCCCGCCTGACTAGCATCACCACTCTGGACGGTTCTGACTGTAAACACTCCTTCCAGACTCACATTAAGCATCTCCAATCCAAAATGAAATCTAGAATCGGCTTCCTATTTCGCAACAAAGCTTTCTTCACTCATGCTGCTAAACATACCCTCGTAAAACTGACTATCCTACAGATCCTTGACTTTGGCGATGTCATTTACAATATAGCCTCCTAACTCCTCCTTTGGACGCCTTTCCTTCCAGTTCTCTGTTGCCAATGACTGGAACAAATTGCAAAAATCACTGAAGCTGGAGACTTATATCTCCCTCACTAACTTTAAGCATCAACTGTCAGAGCAGCTTACAGATCAATGCACCTGTACACAGCCCATCTGTAAATAGCCCACCCAACTACCTCATCCCGATATTGTTATTTATTTTTGCTTTTTTGCACCCCAGTATCTCTACTTGCACATCATCATCTGCACATCATCTATCTATCCCAGTGTTAATGCTAACTTGTAATTATTTCACCACTATGGCCTATTTATTGCCTTACCTCCCTAATCCTACTACATTTGCACCCACTGTATATAGATTTTTATTTTTTCTATTGTGTTATTGACTGTACATTTGTTTATCCCATGTGTAACTCTGTGTTGTTGTTTTTGTCGCACTGCTTTGCTTTATCTTGGCCAGGTCACGGTTGTAAATGAGAACTTGTTCTCAACTGGCCTACCTGGTTAAATAAAGGTGAAATAATTTTTTTTTTACAATAATTTCGATAATTGAAAAGACAAACGGGTCATAAAAAAACTGTAATATCTTATGTTTCACTGAGTCGCGGCTGAACGATGACATGAATAACATACAGCTGGCAGGTTTTACTCTTTTAGAATAGCAGCCTCTGCTAAGACAAGGGGTGGCGGTCCATGTATATTTGTGAACAACAGCTGGTGCATGAAATCTAAGGAAGTCTGAAAGTTTTGCTCGCCTGAGGTAGAGTATCTCATGATAAGCTGTAGACCACACTATTTACCAAGAGAGTTTTCATCTATATTCTTCGTAGCTGTCTTTTTTCCACCACAAACCGATGCTGGCACTAAGAACACACTCAATGAGCTGTATACGGCCATAAGCAAACAGGAAAACGCTCATCCAGAGGGAACGCTCCTAGTGGCCGGGGACTTTAATGCAGGGAAACTTCTACCAGCCGAATTTCTACCAGCATGTTAAATGTGCAACCAGAGGGGTTAAAATCTCAAGACCACCTATTCTCAACACACAGAGATGCGTACAAAACTCTCCCTCGCCCTCTATTTGGCAAATCTGAACACAATTCTATCCTCCTGACAATCAAAAACTAAAGTAGTAAGCACCAGTGACTCGGTCAATAAAAAAGTGGTCGGATGAAGCCGATGCGAAGCTACAGGACTGTTTTGCTAGCACAGACTGGAATATGTTCCGGGATTCCTCTGATGGCATTGAGGAGTACACCACATCAGTCACTGGCTTCATCAATAAGTACATTGATGTCGTTGTCCCCACAGTAACTGTACGTCAATACCCCAATCAGAAGCCATGGATTACAGGCAACATCCGCACTGAGCTTAAGGCTAGAGCTGCTGCTTTCAAGGAGCGGAACTCTAACCCGGAAGCTTGTAAGAAATCCCGCTATGCCCTCCGACAAACCATCAAACAGGCAAAGCATCAATACAGGACTAAGATTGAATCCTACTACACTGGCTCTGACGCTCGTCGGATGTGGCAGGGCTTGCAAACTATTACGGAAGCACAGCCACGAGCTGCCCAGTGACACGAGCCTACCAGACTAGCTAAATTACTTCTATGCTCGCTTTGAGGCAAGTAACACTGAAACATGCATGAGAGCATCAGCTGTTCCGGACGACTGTGTTATCACGCTCTCCGTAGCCGATGTGAGTAAGACCTTTAAAACAGGTCAACATTCACAAGGCCACAGGGTCAGATGGATTACCAGGACGTGTACTGCGAGCATGCGCTGACCAACTGGCAAGTGTCTTCACTGACATTTTCAACCTGTCCCTGTCCGAGTCTGTAATACCACCATGTTTCAAGCAGACCACCATAGTCCCTGTGCCCAAGAACACAAAGGTAACCTGTCTAAATGATTAATTTGAAAGGCTGGTCATGGCTCACATCAACACATTTATCCCAGGAACCCTAGACCCACTCCAATTTGCATACCGCCCCAACAGATCCACAGATGATGCAATCTCTACTGCACTCCACACTGCCCTTTCCCACCTGGACAAAAGGAACACCTATGTGAGAATGCAATTCATTGACTACAGCTCAGCGTTCAGCACCATAGTGCCCTCAAAGCTCATGACTAAGCTAAGGACCCTGGGACTAAACACCTCCCTCTTCAACTGGATCCTGGACTTCCTGACAGGCCGCCCCCAGGTGGTAAGGGTAGGTAACAACACATCTGCCACACTGATCCTCAACATGGGGGCCCCTCAGGGGTGCGTGCTCTGTCCCCTCCTGTACTCCCTGTTCACTCATGACTGCATGGCCAGGCACTACTCCAACACCATCACGTTTTGCCGATGACACAACAGTGGTAGGCCTGATCACTGACAACAATGAGATAGCCTATAGGGAGGAGGTCAGAGACTTGGCCTTGTGGTGCCAGGACAACAACCTTTCCCTCAATGTGATCAAGACAAAGGAGATGATTTTGGACTACAGGAAAAGGAGGACCGAGCACGCCCCCATTATCATTGACGGCGCTGTAGTGGAGCAGGTTGAGAGATTCAAGTTCCTTGGTGTCCACATCAACAACAAACTATCATGGTCCAAATACACCAAGACAGTCGTGAAGAGAGCATGACAATGCCTGTTCCCCCTCAGGAGACTGAAAAGATTTGGCATGGGTCCTCAAATCCTCATAAAGTTCCACAGCTACACCATCGAGAGCATCCTGACTGGTTGTATACTGCCTGGTATGGTAATTGCTCAGCTTCCGACCGCAAGGCACTACAGAGGGTAGTGCGTATGGCCCAGTACATAACTGGGGCCAAGCTTCCTGCCATTCAGGACCTCTATACCAGGCGGTGTCAGAGGAAGGCCCTAAAAATTGTCATAGACACCAGCCACCCTAGTTATAGACTGTTCTCTCTGCTACTTCACGGCAAGCGGTACCGGAGCGCCAAGTCTAGGTCCAAAAGACTTCTTAACAGCTTCTATCCCCAAGCCATAAGACTCTTGAACAGCTATTCAAATGGCTACCCAGACTATTTGTTTTACCCCACCCCTCTTTTACCCTGCTGCTACTCTCTGTTTATTATCTATGCATAGTCACTTTAACTCTACCTTCATGTACATATTACCTCAATTACCTCGACTAACCGGTGCCCCCGCACCTTGACTCTGTCCCGGTACCCCATGTACATGTCCACGCTATTGTTATTTTACTGTTGCTCTTTAATTATTTGTTACTTTATTTATTTTTTAATGTACTTATCTATTTTTTACTTTAAACTTATTTTTCATAAAACTGCATTGTTGGTTAATGCGTGGAAGTAAGCATGTCACTGTAAGATCTGTTGTATCCGGCGCATGTGACAAATACGATTTGATTTGATTCTTGGGTGTCACGAGTGACATCAGAGAAGAAAAGACGCACAAATCACAAAGGACGACTGGAGAGAAAACAACAAGTGTCCCTCTTTCTTCACCCAACACATCTCTACATCTCCTCTCCTCCCTCACAGCTGTGTTTCATCCTCCCTTCGTTTCTCATCATGTGTCCTGTCTGTGAACTTTCCTCGGTTTTGAGAGAAAGGCAATTAATTAAGTATTATCTGATGAGAGTGTTTGAGTTCCGTAGCGTTGGTGGTGGCTTTGAACCATCCCACGTTGGAAGTCACTGTTTCTAAACAGTCAATGACACAGTCATTCTGTCCAACCCCTCTGGTCACAGATGTTATTTAAGGCCCACTCTGGGATATGTGCAGATGTTTCACTTCCAGAAGCCTCAAATGATCCCAGATTTAGTCTCAAATAAATCTTGAATTACTCCAAAAACAGAACAAACATTCCTTTCAAAAAGTCATTTTATAGCTAAATCGTTTTTTTTTTTTTAAAGCTAGAACATCTGAACATCTGTAGCAGTGAGACCTGATGACTTCAATGTAACTCTAGACCTTTAGCCTGTGGAAAGAAAGCAAGACTGGGACCCATCCCCATAACTCTATCTCTCTTTCTTTACGATCCGTCTTTCTTTACAAGCAGCTCAAAACAATCTGCACTGTCTCCTGTCGTCTTCAGAGCCATTAAGATAACATCCTCTCTCTGTGAGGTCACTATTTATGTCCTAACCGGGCCACCATCATATATCCACCATCCAAGATGGCCGCCTTCACTTCCTGCTGTTCAGTAAATCATTCACCCAGCACTCTGAGTGTTTGGATGAGCGGGACCCGTGTTTGTGAAGAACTGTGTGTGACCAGTTTGGGAGTGCTCTTTGGTAGTTTACACAATTTCATGTACTCTATACAGTTTATACACTCTAAACAAAGATGGCTTCATGACAGAGTCCAGTTGTTGTTGTCAAAAAGGGTTAACGGGGGGTTAAACTATTGCAGTTAAAACAAAGATGTTTGCCTTCACAGCAGATGCTAGATAACTTTATCCTCAAAATTGTATTTTTTTTTTTTACATAATCTACGTAGTTTATTTTGCTTTACACATACTGTATTCTACTGTATTTTTTTAAAGAGTGCTCTGAAAGATCCCCTACTAACTCTAGTTAGTTTGATCATTCCTCTGATCTGCTGTTGGTCGGTCCATCAGCATTCCATCTGTTCAACCTCTCCACCAATGAGGTTAGAGTTCAACCAGTGAGAGAGAAGAGGGGGGATAGAGACGGTGGGGTGGCAGGTTCCTTGTTAGCCTTGTCTTCAAAAGCAACATTTGTTAATTGGAACATTCCCTGTCTGGAGCGAGGTGGAACCTGTTTGTCTTTCTCTGAAGTTCCTGTGAGAGTGTGCTGACATGCAGGGCTTTATGGGTAAATGACCCAGGCGGGTGAGCCTGTTACTCATTGGCTCTCGTGGTTAAAGAGAAACCTTATGGGTGCCGCGAACACCTTAGGGATGAATTCGACCGCCAACTGCGAGCCAAGCCTAATCGCCCAACATCAGTACCCGACCTCACTAATGTTATTGTAGCTAAATGGAAGCAATTCCCTCAGCAATGTTGCAACATCTAGCTGAAAGCCTTCCCAGAAGGGTGGAGGCTTTAATAGCAGCAAAGGGGGGACCAACTCCATATTAATGCCCATGATTTTGGAATGAGATGAGCAGGTGTCCACATACCTTTGGTCATGTAGTGTATATGGAGCCCTCCGCATTGTTATAACATTTAAGAGGCGCATTTGGTTGCTAGCCAACATTTAAGAGCTTGATTTGGCCTCTCCATGCCTCCGGAGGCACACCGTCCATACGAAGCCTCCTACCACATTGTCAGATCAAGCATAAATTGGCTTCAACCCTGCCTCGACTCCTGCTCTGCAGCGAGCCGGAATGGGAGTTTCCTTCTATCTACTCCAATGCGGAGTTAGCCGGAATGGAGTCCTCTCGGGGCCCCTCACTCCCCAGTTTCCCTCTTCCAATGCCATGGAATGGCTCCTTATGACTACTCTTAAGCTAAGTAAGATGGATTTTTCTCCCTCACAGGATTCCTCGCCCCGTTTCCCCATACCTATTACAATAGGCCATGGAATGGCGCCCACCTTGTTATCATATGACTACGCGATTGCTGAATGAGGCGGAATAGAGCCCCTGTGGGTTTCCTAATCCCCCAGTTTCCCTCTACCTATTCCAATGCAATGCAATCACTGATTCATGATGGCTTCCCTATGGGGTCCCTCACCTCCTAGTTTACGCCTAACTGCTCTAATGCACATTGAGACGGAATTGAGCCCCTTTGGGAGCCAGTTTCTCCCTGCCCTGCTGCCAAGTGGTGGTTTCCTGTGGTGAGGAGAGGGATCAGAGGGCTCTAAGAGCTAAGAGCAGGCTGCTTGTTGAGACAGGTCTCCCGGGGTGAGTGAAACCGCAGAGGTCCCAGCTGTGCTATGCTATGTTAACGCTAGGCTATGCTAATGCTATGTTATTCTATGCTACACGAACGCTAGGCTATGCTTGGCTAGCCAACCGCACTGACAGTCTCTAGAGTGTGTCTGCCACAGCCCACACACCAACGCTGAGGCCAATCATGAAACCATATCAGTTTATCATTACATATTCATTGACTCATTTCCGGATATCTTCTAAACTACCCACAATGCACTATTTCTCAACTTCATATGGAGGATCTTCTCTGTGCTACCGAGTTTGTATACTAGCTCGGTAGCTAGCTCAAGCTGACTAACGATCTAAACATGCTAGCATGTAATTACATTCCAGACCAAGTGTTGCCGTTGGTGACCTACAATCCACCAATCACAGGAATAAACACGAAGTGATGTAAACAAGAAGCAGATGGGGATGTGCACTTCACGTACTTTGTGGCTGAATTATCTAGTGGGAATCTATCTATTTGGGATTTCACTGATGCTCCATCGGCCGGTGAGGCTGCCGCATCCCCCTGGAACGTTTTTATAAGTTGTAGCATCAGATGGGCCCCAGCCATCAATCTGCAAGTCTCTTTGCTTTGATTTGTAGTTATGTTTTAGTTGTGTTTTGTTAGTTGTGTTCTAGCTCCCAAGTGGCGCAGTGGTCTAATACACTGCGTCTCAGTGCTGGAGGTGTTACTGCAGTACCTGGTTCGTAATCCAGGCTGCATCACATCCGGCCGTGATTGGGAGTCCCAATCGGGCGGCTCACAATTGGCCCAGTGTCATCCAGGGTAGGACGTCATTGTAAATAAGAATGTGTTCTTAACAGACTTGCCTAGTTAAATAAAAAATGGCTGGTCTTGAGTAGTTGGGCTCTAGCTTGCTGACCACAACTGTGATGGTTGGTTAGGCTGGCTAGACTAGTACCTAGTCTGGTTAAATAACTAAAGTTAGCTGGCTGGATAAGATAACTGCATATAGCTAACATTCTTTGATAAATGGTTAGATGGAGTTATGTATTTCAAAAACGTTGTTTTACTTTAATGTACAGTAGCTGTGAACTAGGTGCTGATAGCAAACTGGCAGGGCTAACATTAGCAGACAAGTTGATTTGTAACAATCAATTCATAATATTTGAAGTATTTTCTTGTACGCTGGCTGAAATTTTAATTGAAACCAGAAACCAGAGTGCAACAATTGGGTATAATTTGAAGTTATACATTTGAAGTTATTTCTGTTGGAGTTGACATTATAGGGAATATGCTGGCTTACCGGGTCCTCCATATTACATCACCCCCCGGAAAAACATTTTCCAATATGACTTCAGCATTCTTCTGAATTCTGACTTTAGATGCGTATGCTAATGCAAAATCCATATGTTACACGTGGTTACGTTTATGCTACCTACAGTTTAAGGTTATTGTCTTGAAGGTTTAAGCTGGGCTTCATGTGTGTTTTAGTGATGGCTCGTTCGCGAACGAATGGCTCTTTTAGAACGGCTATTTTTGGTGAGCGTTGGCAACCGAATCACATTGTGAAAGAGCTGTTCATTTGGCTCCGATTTGCATACTGCTACTATTGCTTTTTGAGTTTTTAAACAACGATTATCTGAAAATAAGTTACAAAAATCATTCTCTGAAGATGGGGAATCCTCACTGCAGAAACGGTAAATAGTGGCGAGGGCACGTCATTCCGGCCCACGCTAATTTTTGCAGTGCATAAACATTCATTTGAATGTGCATATCATTATACTTTTTGGGCTTTACACAAGAGATTTTACATTTTTTTCGAAGTTCTAGGTTGATTTTCAAACATTTGGAATCAAAAGCCGTTTGGGAGCCAAATGACCCTTGTTTTTAAATGAACGGGGCCAAATGATCCGGCTCACCGAAAAAACTTGGAATGCCAATCACTAGTGTGTTTGCTGATTTATGGCATGTTGGAGGACTGAGGGACGTGGTTAGCAACAGTTTTAGCAGCAGCACTCCCTATAACACTCCCTACACGTTGACCAATCAGGACACCGGACACTGAGCCACTTAATCTGTCTGTCTTTGGTTCTTTCTCTTGGTACCATTCCCTTCTGTGGTGTTCATGTGTGTCATTTGTGGGATTTCTTACTTTCTTGCTTGGTTTCTGGATTATTTGATTTATGGTTAATGTTTCTGTCTATTGAAGCTGATGTACAGATGTACGTACACAAACATATTTCCAACTGCATTCTGCAGTTAACCTTCTCTGATCATTTGGTGAATGGTCTTGGTTTTCCACGGAACTGTCAGTTGACGTGCTTTGCCTGTCATAACAGTATGCTGTATGTCTCTGTGTGTATACATTGACAGTACTGTTTGACAGCCACTGTATGGAAACAATGGAAACTGTCCCGTTACATGTACAGTACACACGAGTTTATAAACACTATCACAAGTAACATTACAGACCTGCCTCATGTCACTGCCGTACAAATGGAGTAGGATTGGGTGGGTGTATACTGTTCCTATAGTATTGTGCGATTTTAAGTCTAACCTTCTTTCGTGGCCATACAAAGGGATGATGTATAACATTCCTCTGTGCTTTACTTCTTAAAATGACTTGCAAATTGCTATGGTGTTGTAAGTGACCTAACACAGAGCTATGGTAATATCTTGTTTCTTTCCAAGAGAACCTTCAGCCAAAGGTTTTATTTGTCACGTGGTGAAAACAAGGTTTTTCTCTGTGTACATGCCACCCTCCAGTCTCATCCCCATGTAGAAAAGGATATGCTGGTGTATTGGTGAATCCTAACAGCTGTCTAGGTTCCAGCTCTTTCACCCCTTCACATTCCAAATCTGTTCCTCCCTCAGTCCCTCCTTCTCTCCGTCTCTGTCAAATCAGCTGATGTCTTCGCCCAATCTTGCCAGATGTGTCCGTCCCAACTTTCAACTCTTTCGCTCCCTCCCCTTTCCCTCCTTCCCTCTTTCTCTCATCCTATAATTTTTCTTCTTCCCTCTTTCTCTCCGTCTCTGTCAGATCCGCTGACTTCTACCAGCTATAACAGACCCAACTCCCCAGTCTTCCCGAACCAGTGGCCTCTTTCCCATCCCTTCTTCCCTCCGCCCCTCTTTCTCCCTGTCTCTGTCACGCTCCTCTTAGCCCTCCTCTTCCTTGACATGGCCCTGTGATATTGCTCCAGCTTTCAAGTCCCTGCCTTCACACGACCTAGCCAAGTTATTCACTGCATATTTCAGGCAACTGCAGCAGTAGTCAGTCTCAGAGTGTATTCTCACTACAGAATATTCTCTAATGTTTTTGAGAAAATACCCTCAGCTCTACCTTTAGTGTAATCTAAACTTGCGAACTTGTCACGTCTCCTGTGCCACCTCCGGAGGTCAAGTTTTTTAGACACAATTTGTTTAGCTATATCTCAAGTAATGATTTGCATTATAGGACTAAATTAAGCCTGGCTTGTTTTGAGGTAATTAGCTTAAGTTGTAATATAATCAACTGTAAAACTTCAATTAATAGCCCGGGCATTTATTTGCTTAAATCACTGGACACAACAGGTGCTTATTAGAGGCTTCTATTTGAGCCAGGCGTCTATTTCCTTAATGCACACAGCTTTTGCTCATTTGCATAGTTAATTGTTTAATTCCAGCATTCACTTCCAGCATTTTACTAAATGTATTTATTTCCTACACTAATGTGTTATCATTTACACACTGTGTCACATTTATTTTGTCTTAGTATGCCCCTACTTTTAAAAAACTTCCTTGACAGAATAATTATTCATATCTTTGACTGTGCATTTTCGGGCCGTTTTTACTTTCACCACTAGAGGGCAATCAGCCAAGTTTTTGGGGTCTGTACCCTCAAAGTTGTTGTTGACTGTTTTTGTGCTTGCAAGTTAGCAAGCAGTATTCAGCTTTTAGCAGCCAATGGCTAGCAGTTTCTTATTGTCGGAAAAAATTGATGATTGCCGAGTCATTACTGAATTATGTAATGTAACGAATCAAACATTATACCTTCTAAACAAATCATGGTAATTCATGGTAACCTCCTAAACAGTTTATTTGAAACAGCCGTTTATTTCCTGAAATGTGTGCCGTTAAAAGGGACAGGCGGCTATTTGAGAGTGCATTTACTTGAAGTTTTACGGTTGTTAGCTAACAATTATGTGATGCATAGCCTAGATAATTTATTTAGCTTGCTACCTAGCTCTGTATAATGCATATGATACTGTTTTATAACATTTATTCACTTCTGTGTTTGAGAGCTGTAACTCATCTTTTTATATATATATAGCTAGCCTTGGTAGTAGCCTAGTCATAATGTTGTTAGCTAGCTACCATCTTAAAATCAATTATATCAATCAATGTATTTATAAAGCCCTTTTTACATCAGCAGATGCCACAAAGTGATATACAGAAACCCAGCCTAAAACCCCAAACAGCAAGTAATGCAGATGTAGAGGCTCGCTGGCTAGAAAAAACTCCTCTTCTGTCTGTGCCTGGTGGAGATAATACATGGCCATTAAGGCCAGATTGTTCTTAAAGATGTTCAAAAGTTCATAGATGACCAGCAGGGTCAATCAGAGGTTGAGACAGCGGGTGCGGTAGAGAGCGAGAGCGTCAAAAATACCAGGTCTGGGACAAGATAGCACATCCGGTGAACATGTCAGGGTTCCATAGCCGCAGGCAGAACAGTTGAAACTGGAGCAGCAGCACGACCAGGTGGACCTGAGGCATTGTCTTAGGGCTCAGATCCTCCGGGAGGGGAGGAAGAGAGGGAAAGAGAGTGAGAATTAGAGGGAGCGTACTTAAATTCACACAGGACACCAGATAAGACAGGAGAATTACACTAGATATAACAGACTGACCCTAAGCCCCCGGCACATAGACTATTGCAGCATAGATACTGGAGGCTGAGATAGGGAGGGGGGGGGGGGGGGGGCACTGTAGCCCCGTCTGACGATACCCCAGTACAGGGCCAACCAGGCAGAATATAACCCCACCCACTTTGCCAAAGCACAGCCCCCACACCACTAGAGGGATATCAACAGACCACCAACTTACTACCCTGAGATAAGGCTGAGTATAGCCCACGAAGATCTCCTCCACCGCACGAACCTAAGGAGACGCAAAACCGGACAGGAAGGTCACGTCTGACTCAACCCATTCAAGTGACGCACCCCTCCTAGAGACGGCATGGAAGAGCACTAGTAAGCCAGTGACTCTGCCCCCGTAATAGGGTCAGAGGCAGAGAATCCCAATGTAGAGATGGGAGCTGGCCAGGCAGAGACAGCAAGGGCGGTTCGTCACTCCAGTGCCTTATCATTCACCTTCGCACCCCTGGGCCAGACTACACTCAATCGTAGGACCTACTGAAGAGATGAGTCTTCAGTAAAGACTTAAAGGTCGAGACCAAGTTTGCGTCTCTCACATGGATAGGCAGACCATTCCATAAAAATGTAGGTCTATTGGAGAAAGCCCTGTCTCCAGCTGTTTGCTTAGAAATTCTAGGAACAATAAGGAGGCCTAAATCTTGTGACCGTAGAGTACGTGTAGGTACGTACGGCAGGACCAAATCGGAGAGATATGTAGGAGCAAGCCCATGTAATGCTTTGCAGGTTAGCAGTAAAACCTTGAAATCAGCCCTAACTTTAACAGGAAGCCAGTGTAGAGAGGCTAGCACTGGAGTAATATGATTTAAAAAATTAGTTCTAATCAAGATTTAGCTGAAGTGTATTTAGTGATTTATCCGGGTAGCCGGAGAGTAGAGTATTGCAGTAGTCTAATCTAGAATTGACCAAAGTATGGATGAGCTTTTCTGCCACATTTTTGGACAAAACGTTTCAGATTTTTGCCATGTTACGAAGATGGAAAAAAGCTGTCATTTAAATATTCTTGATATGTTTGTCAAAAGAGAGATCAGGGTCCAGAGTAACTCCAAGGTCCTTCACAGTTTTATTTGAGACGACTGTACAACCATCAAGATTAATTGTCAGATCCAACAGCAGATCTTTGTTTCTTGGGACCTAGAACTAGCGTCTCTGTTTTGTATGAGTTTAAAAGTAAAATATTTGCCACCATCCACTTCCTTATGTCTGAAACACAGGCTTCCATGTGAGGCAGTTTTAGCGCTTCACCATGTTTCATCAAAATGTATAGCTGTGTGTCGTCCTCCTAGCAGTGAAAGTTGACATTGTGTTTCCGAATGACATCCCCAAGAGGTAGAACATATAGTGAAAACAATAGTGGTCCTAAAATGGAACCTTGAGGAATGCCGAAATGTACAATTGATTTGTCAGAGGACAAACCATCCACAGAGACAAACTGATATCTCTCCAACAGATACGATCTAAACCAGACAAGAACTTGTCCGTGTAGACCAATTTGGGTTTCCAATCTCTCCAAAAGATTGTCATGATCGATGGTGTCAAAAGCAGCACTAAGGTCTAGGAGCAAGTGGACAGATGCAGAGCCTTGGTCTGATGCCATTAAAAGGTAATTTACCACCTTCAAGTGTGCAGTCTCAGTTCTATGATGGGTTCTAAAACCAGACTGAACCGTTCCATATACAATATTTGTTTTCAGGAAGGCAGTGAGTTGCTGCGCAGCAGCTTTTTACATTTTCTTTTAGAGGAATGGGAGATTTGATATAGGCAGAGTTTTTAACATTTTCCGGGTCAAGGTTTGGCTTTTTCAAGAGAGGCTTTATTACTGCCACTTTTAGTGAGTTTGGTACACGTCCGGTGGATAGGGAGCCATTTATTATGTTCAACATAGGAGGGCCAAATAAAAAAACTATGTCGTAAATGTTAGCAACACCTCTGCGGGATGCACGAGGGATATGGTCACTTTGTAAGTCGCTCTGGATAAGAGCGTCTGCTAAATGACTTAAATGTAATGTAAAATGTCACTAGAGTAACCAGAAAGAGAGGGCTCATTTAACACAGTAAATTCATCAGGCTTGAGCCATGTTTCAGTCAGGCCAATCACATCAAGATTATGATCAGTGATTAGTTCATTGACTATGACTGCCTTGGAAGTGAGGGATCTAACATTAAGTAGCCCTATTTTGAGATGTGAGATATCACAATCTCTTTCAATAATGACAGGAATTGAGGAGGTCTTTATTCCAGTGAGATTGCTAAGGCAAACACCGCCATGTTTAGTTTTGCTCAACCTAGATCGAGGCACAGACACGTTCTCAATGGGGATAGCTGAGCTGACTACACTGACTGTGCTAGTGGCAGACTCCACTAAGCTGGCAGGCTGGCTATCTCATTGTGGAGCTAGAGGAGTTATAGCCCTGTCTATGTTGATAGATAAGATGAGAGCACCCCTCCAGCTAGGATGGAGTGGATCACTCCTCAGCAGGCCAGGCTTGGTCCTGTTTGTGGGTGTCCCAGAAAGAGGGACAATTATCTACAAATTCAATTTTTTGGGAGGAGCAGAAAACAGTTTTCAACCAGCGATTGAGTTGTGAGACTCTGCTGTAGAGCTCATCACTCCCCCTAACTGGGAGGGGGCCAGAGACAATAACTCTATGCCGACACATTTTTCTAGCTAATTTACACACTGAAGCTATGTTGCGCTTGGTGACCTCTGACTGTTTCATCTTAACATCATTGGTGCCGACGTGGATAACAATATCCCTATATTCTCTACGCTCGCCAGTTTTCGCCAGTTTTGGCCTTAGTGCTGGCTAAGGCCAAAACTGGCGAGCGTAGAGAATATAGGGATATTGTTATCCACGTCGGCACCAATGATGTTAAGATGAAACAGTCAGAGGTCACCAAGCGCAACATAGCTTCAGTGTGTAAATTAGCTAGAAAAATGCTGGCTTCAGATTAGCCTTTACGTCGGTAGCCTCGCCCCCTGGTAAACAGTGTATGATCGCTGGATGATTCTTTTTAAGTCTAATATTGCCAATGACTAGGGTTTTCAATTTGTCAGAGTTAATGGTGGGAGGCTTCAGCTTAGACCCCGTGACGGGTGGAAGAGAGACCTGAGAAGGCTCGGCCTCTGACTCCTTGCTTAACGGGGAGAACCGGTTGAAAGTTTCTGTCGGCTGAATGAGCGACACCGGTTGAGCATGCCGACAGCATTTCTTTCCAGAAGCCTTGAATAAATTGTCCGGCTGTGGGGGACTGTGCCGGTGGATTTATACTACTATCTGTACTTGCTGGTGGCACAGATGCTGTTTCATCCTTTTCTACACTTAAATTGCCCTTGCCTAATGATTGCGTCTGAAGAGGGCTTGTAACATGGCTATCCTCACCATAAGGCGATAGCTCTCCTGTATGTTATACAGGAGTACAGCGACTACAATTAGATGGCGTAAAGTTAATGTTGCTACTTCACTTTTCGGCTGGTGGAGGTCCTTTAGAACCATGTCCAGATAAAGTGTCCGGGGTGAAGAAGTTGAGCGAGGAAATACTAAGACGTTGGTAAATGTGTTTTTGATTCATGCCAATTTTGATTAAACGGTTCTTAAAAGTAAAAACCGAAGTCCTCCCGAGTGGCGCAGCGGTCTAAGGCACTGCATCGCACTGTTGTGACGTCACAACAGCCTGGGGTTTGATCTTGTGTCACAACTGGCCGTGACCAGCGTCGTCCGCGTTAGGGGAGGGTTTGGCCGTGGGGGGTTTACTTGGCTCATCGCGCTTTAGCGACTCCTTGTGGCGACACATTGGCGTGGCTGGCTTCTGGTTTAAGCTAGCGGATGTTAAGAAGGGTCATGTTTCGGAGGATGCATGGCTCCATTTTCGCCTTTCCCGAGCCCGCTGGTGAGTTGCAGCGATGAGACAAGATTGTAATATCACGAAATTGGGGAGGAAAAGGGGAAAAAATGTAAATTACAAATATAAAATATTTATGACAAGTTTGGCAGGTAGCCAAGTAGGAACAAACACTACAGCAACATAGAGTGATGGCTCTTCGGTCCTCCTATCCTTCTGATGTCTGCACATGCTTGGGGAATTGGTGTATCTAATGGTTTAAAGGAGAAGCTGCTCTCATAGCCTTCTTCCAAACTGTCTACTGTAAGATTTACAAGACTAGAGGTGTGCAGGGAGAACGTAACAGTCATCAGTACCTTTGGTAGCATCTCCGAAGCCACCGTAAGTGTAGCTCACGTGAACACAAACATTTTTAATATCACGTGATTTTACGAGACCGGTGCTGGTGACAAATCTAGTGGATCTGAACGGGCCCTCAGTCATTCAGTCGCTATGGGGGAGATGTCTGTCTATGTCTATGTCCCTCTCCACTCCCTTCCTTTCCACCCCATTAGCAACACTGACTGGAAGTGACTAGATGATAGTAATGTGTAGACACAAAGTATGGCCATGTGAAAGCCTAAATATAGAATGTAAGGTGCTTTCCCATTTTGAATGAGGCAAACAGGTCAGAAAATGGCCACAGTAATACAGCTAAGGCATGGTGCTGCTACACATTTTGACTTCTGACCCAACCAAGTCTTTCTCAGGTAATGGGAGACTCCCCCAACCCCTTCACTCTCACTACCACCCCCCACCTCCACTTCTTTCCCCCACTCTCTCGACCACTCCCTCCTCCCAGAAGACAATCTAGCCTTTACCGAGCACTCCGCCCGGCCTCCACCTGTGCCCCTCAACACTCAAACATGGAGCCAGTGAGTTACAGACGGTTATTAATGTCCATGTCTGGGAATTTACGTTAAGTGTACATACATGGATCCTGTATGTCTTACTGTACACCGTAGAAAAGTCTGGAGAGGTGTGGTAAGGTCTTAGTACTTGTTGCTATGTGAGCAAGGTGCAGAAGTATGTACCAGTTTCTCGAAGTGGTGGTTAGCGTGTGGTTAACACCATACTGTGAAGAACTAGAGACTTTATGACTAACTTTCTTCAGTCTTTTCCTTACTCCCTCACTCCCATTTTTTGTGTCTCTCGTTCTCTTCACACTGTCCTCAGTTCACTTTCCAGACCTGTTATCGCACCATCCATCCAGACCTCTTTGTCCAGGAATACCCCATAATATTTATAACCCATGTTATATATATTCTCCAACAGACAGACAGTTCTAGCATTGTGGTTTAGCCACCTCGTTTGCAAGCCTCTCGTCACTGTCTCATCCAGAGATAGAGGTGTTTGATGCTGGGCGGCTGTCTAACATTTGTTATTGATACTATGTCTGTCTATAAACTATGAGCGAGCTAGTTTTTTTCCTGTCCACTTCCACGTCTGCCTCTCTCTTCCCGGGTTGTTTTCAGAGGTTATTTTTGACATCCTCCCTGACTACCTCTGTGTTATCATGGGCAACACAGACACACACACACACACATGAACACTGATGCGCTGAGAGGGAAGCTAGTCCACTAACCCTTGACCCTTTCTTTTTTTAGACCACAGCTTCGACACATCTTTACACACACACACACACACACACACACACACACACACACACACACACACACACACACACACACACACACACAGGGGTACAAACACACACACACACCCCTATACACTAAAATGGAGGGACCTAGCACTGTCACAGACATACTGGGCTAGTGTTTCACTTGCCTCCCTCCATTCAACAGGAATGAATGGCATTTTTACCTTGGTGCACATGTAACCTCTTCCCTACCCTTCCCCCTACCCCCTCCTCCACTAGCCCTGTTACCACAGTGACCTGACCAGGGTATAAGTATACAAGAAAAGCTCAGGGAACATTACTCAGCTACTGTGGCGCTGCCATAGCACTAGAAGACATAGAACTGAACATTCAAATGTAATGCCGTTACTCCAATGTAACTGGTGGACTGGCGGCCATAATGGATTTGGAATGTTGGAATCGAATGGAATCGTACCTGCCATATTGGGTGAATGGTGTACATTCTAGAATTTCTAGAACTTCCAGGCGTTCTATTTCTATGGGAGCTCTACCCTTGCACCAGCAACCAACATAGACACAGAGATAAATATACCACTTAAATTTATATTTTAGGCCTCTCTCTCTCCCTCTCTTTCTCTCCCTCTCTTCCCCTCTCACTCTCTATCTTTCTCTCTCCCCCCCTCTCTCTCCGGGTGACTCAGACAGTGAATCCAACACTCCTCTTCTTCTTTCCCTGGCGCCAACGTTCCCTCCATCTTGTGTAAAAAAAAAAAAAAGAACAGATTAATTTTAGACGGATCGAGGGGTTGTTTAGAAAGTCCCCCGTCCCTAAAACTGCCCCCATGCTCATCATGCAAACATCTGACTGTGTGACGGTTAGAATTCAGGAACAGATATTTGTAAAGCGTCTCAGAGTAGGATTGCTGATGTAGGATCAGGTTCTGTCTCTCCATATAATCTTGTTAATTATTATCTAAAAGGATAAACTGGTCTGGGATCAGCACTCCTAATCTGAGACACTTTATGAATACGGGCCCAGGAACCCAGACTCAGATTGGTATTCAGTGGAAGTGTTCAAATTAATGCTCATGTGGGGCCAGAGGTTTCTCCTAATCATATGACCTGACCAAGTGAAACTCTGTGCCCTTGTTGTAGGCTAAAAACGAGGACCTAGAGTTTTTCCTGGTCACACTTAGGTTCAAAGTTTACATGATCAGATCACATGTTCGGGGAAAAATCCTTACCAAATACAATGGATCGCTATATCAAAAACGCTCCTTTAACCTATTACTGCAGTGGGCTAAATCAGGGTCGCAGAGTGATTCTTGGTAGTCTTAAACAAATCTACTTTGAAACAAAAGTATACACCTCACACACATGGTTATGGGCTTAAAAAAAGAAGACACCTATATCATGTCAGTTGCAATGTATCCAATTTTGAGTTTGCATCCCAATATTACACTTTATATACAGAATACTGAAATACAACTGTTTGACATAGAAACACAGGATTTTTCTCCGTTTTTCTTTCTCAATGATCTTTATTAATACTGAAAAATATTTGGTCATTGACTGCAGGAAAGGGCTACATGTGGAGGCCGGGCCATGTAGGGACATGTGTGTGAGGGGGGGGGGGGGTTGTGTGTGTGTGTTTGTGTCGGTATGCATGCACATGTGTTTCTGTGTTCCTGTCTAAGGTATACCTTATCGGTTTCTAAACTTCCGCTGAATACCACCAAGTCAACAGTCTATAGTGGGACCACCGTCAGCCATCAACCACCCACTTCATAACAAATACCTGTCACAGGCCCCCCTATAACACCCCTATATCCCAATGACAGCAAAGACATGAAGACATATACTGTAGACAGGTAGAACAGCCCAAAACAACCAACACTCATTCATCATTATATTATCTTGCTGTCAGAACTCTCAGGCCATTGACTGAGTAGTTAGAAGCAGACCTGGGTTAAAATAGCTACTATTTGAAATATGTTTCCAGCTTGCCTGTCTTAATGTGCCGATAAAATAGACTTCTCTAATGTGGCCTAACTTCTACCTCAAGATCCTTTGATGTCTGAATCATATGAGGTCCAACTGACAACCTATTCCCCAGAGCCACATTAGAGATGTCACAAATGGCACCCTATTTCCTATAGTGCACTTCCTTCGACCTATGAGCCCTATGAGCCGTGGTCAAAAGTTGTGCACCATAAAGGAAATAAGGTGGTATTTGACCCGAGTGGCTCCCTTAGCTCCGCTTTAGACACTTGAACTTAAGAAACCCTCCACTGTTTTTGAAAACGTGAAACTAAATCTGCCCAGCAAGACGTGATCTCCTAGTGGGGACAAGCTGAGACACAAACAGAGAGAATGTGAGTCCCACATTCAGTATTTAGTATTTATTAGGAACCCCATTAGATATTATTACTCTTCCTGTGGTCCAAACAGGAATAAAGCAATACATCATAATAACACGATAGTCTACATAATAATTAAACAATACTCTACATCATAATAAAACAATTCTACACAATTTGCCATGGAGCGGAGAGAAGATTTAGCAATTTTATAACACATTTCATGCAATCATTCTCATTTTGACATGGGGCGGAGAGAAGAATTAGCAGATTTAAGATTTGTCCCAAATACAATGATTTTAGTTTTTGATATATTTAAGACTAGTTTATTACTAGCCATCCATTCTAAAGCTGTCTGCAGCTCCTTGTTAAGAGTTGCAGTGATTTCACTTGCTGTGGTAGTGAACATGTATAATGTTGAATCATCAGTGTACATAGACACACAGGCTTTACTCAAAGCTAGTGGTAGGTCATTTGTAAAGATTTAAAACAGTAAAGAACCAAAACATTTGCCCTGAGGTATACCACACTCTACCTGGTCTATATTAGAGAACCCTCTGTGCTCTGTTAGATAGGTAGCTCTCAATCCATGATCCAAGATCATAACAAATACATTTTTTCAGCAGGTGATCGATAATGTCAAAAGCTGTCAAAAGGGTATTTCGGCTGTCCCCATAGGGGAACCATTTTTGGTTCCAGATAGAACCATTTTGAGATCCATGTAGAACCCTCTCTGGAAAGGGTTCTACATGGAACCCAAAACGATTCTACTTGGAACCAACAAGGGTTCTTCAAAGGGTTCTCCTATGGGGACAACCGAAAACCCCTTTTAGGTTCTAGATAGCACCCTTTTTCTAAGAGTGTAACAAAACAGCTCCCAGAATCTTCTTACTATCAATTTCTTTCAGCCAATCATCAGTCATTTGTGTCAGTGCCGTACACGTTGAGTGCCCTTCCCTATAAGCGGGCTGAAAGTTTGTTGTTAATCAGTGTTTTCCAAAAAGCAGAGAAGGGAGCGCATGATGCTTCTTCAGCGTCTCCGGTGAGTGAATTTACACGTCCCATGTAACGTAAGTGGTAACAATGAGTTGAATGAATTATTGTTTTGTGGCACATTCATATATTTTTTGAAGCATGTTTCATAGGCCTTACGTAGCAAACCACGGAGTCAGGGGGGATAGGCTATTTACCGAGCATCAAGTTTATTAAAGTTGTCGAATCTCCTATATCCCTTTGCTATTCATAAATCATACAATGTAGTTAGTTTTATGTCCATGGTATAGCATTGGGACATGTAAACTAAAGATCTTGTTTGTATTTTCCTAGGATTTGAAGCTCATGTTGAGACTTGCCAGTGACCGCTAAAGTAACTGGAGCCTAGTGATAGGTTGTACACGAACGAATGGCTCTTGTTGAAAGGCATCTTTTAGATGAACGGAACCGAATCGCATCGGTGAGAGAGCCGTTCATTTGGCTCCCTGATTTGCATACTGGTAGGCTACTACTGCTTTTTGGCGATTACCTGGAGAGAAATTAGGAAAACATTCGATGAAGATGTTTACTCATTCTGGTCCAAAATATAATAAAAGAAAACAGGTTATAAAAGCTAATGTCATGATACTTATATGGTATTATTATTATTGAAGATATTGATATAGGCTTACTGGTTTGATTGAAGTGTCGACAATTAATTAGTCAACTGCTGCTTTCTGTGTAGCAAAACCCATGTTTAACACCTGCGTCATTCTTCAATCATACCCTGCAGGGCTATTCATAGGCGCTTGACTTTGTATAAAAGTAAGGGTACACTATCTAGCGGGGGGTCTGGGGGTCCTTGATTGAAAGGTCTGAAACCCTACCAGGTCTGTGACTCACAAACATCCTGCCCCCTCCCCTGACAATCCCACCCACAGTGATTGATTGACAGGCAAAACTGTTAAAGGGATAGTTCACCCAAATTACTATATGACACCTTGGTTTCCTTACCTTAAGTGTCCACAGCAGCAGAGCCAGTAAAATACATAATTTAAAAAAACAAACATCCTTGTAATAATTCATATCTTGCAGTAAAACAGTGACTTAATCTCAAGAGAAGATACATTTCATGTTAAAAGGGTTATCTTACTTAGAACATTTTCCAGATCATAGGGGCCTAGACAATATCCAGAACAACTAACAACACACTGAATTCATGCATTTTCTGTCATTTTAATTGTAAAGTCATGTCTTTCTGTTCAATACCAAAATGCGTTTTTACCAATCTGGTAGGTAAAGTTGTGAAAAGTATTCAATCATTTAGTTGTGTATTTCAGATGGAATTAAGTCAGTAAAATGTACTAGAGGCCACCAAAATTGAGCTCGTTCTGCTCCAAAAAACTCCCTAGCTTAGCTACTTTTTCTCTTTGGCTAGCTACTCAGTGTACTTATGGAAAACACTGATTAATGTGTTTACTGTGAAATAACATTATATCTGTTCATACTCCATTTTTTCCAAAAGTTTACTAAGGTTCTCTAGCAGGCTGATTGGTCAGCTGTTTGAACCATTAAAGGGTGCTTTGCTATTCTTGGGTAGCGGAATGCACAGGAGGTTGGCGGCACCATTATTGGGGAGAACAGGCATTGGGGAGCAATATCAGAGATTATTGGGGAGAACATTCCCCCTATTCCTGGGAGAACAGGAATAGGGGGAATGGTATCAAATACACCAACACCGTGGTTTCCATGTGTTTGATTGCCATTCCATTCACTCCATTCCAGCCAATATTATGAGCCATCCTCCCCTCAGCAGCCTCCTTTGGCGGAATGACTTTTGCTTCCCTCTAAGCCTGAGGGCACATACTTTACTTTAGGCTTAGATTGCTGAGATGGCAAATAGGAGTGGCAATATAGTCCTCATCCACAGTCATTTTCCATCCAAGTTGTCAGAACCAGGTGGTTTGTCATTATTGATAAACAGCAATACTTTTTTTACCTCTTCCACACTCTACAGAATTCAAAATGACAATGCTTGTCTGTCATTATTTGGTCAGTTATGCATAGTTATGAAGGTTCGGAGGTTGTTGTTGGCATGCCATGCCTAAATTCGCTAATCTTGCCAATGATAATTAAAGTAGTTGGCAATATCAGAGGTTTTGTGATGAATGAGCCATCTTATTTAATGACGGATGAATATGAGTTTGCCTCTTTCCCAACATTTTTATTTAAGGTACTCCAAAGCTTTTTACAATCATTCTTTATATAATTTATCTTTGTTTCGTAGTACAATTTCTTCTTCAAATGGCACCCTATTCCCTATATAGTACACTACTTTTGACCAGGGTCCATAGTATTAAGTGTACTAAATAGTGAATAGGGTGCCATTTGGGACAGAAACAGAGAGTACGGTTACATGCACACAATAATGTGATTTATTGTGGATAGTCAGATGAATCTATTAGTTTGATTCAAACGTTGACATGCTTTGCAAGAGGAACGATTCCCCTAATAATCCTGTTTACATGGACACATCTGAAATCATGCTACCTGATGGCACTCTGATAAATGCAGACAAGGGCAAAATCAAAATAAACGTTCTACCACAGCGAACATGTTATTTTTGGGAAGGATATTTGATTCTGAGTTCGGACACACAGTATAAAGTGTGTATGTGAAAACTACTTCTACTACTTTCAGTTGTTCCGAACTCACTTCACTCGCACTAAAGAGGAGGCTAGCTCGGGTAATGCTAGCACATGCGCAGATCAAATATACAGCTGGAACGCCGACTAAGGTGTTGACATGTACTAATCATTTTAAAGATTGCTCAGAAAACCAGGAGGTTTTAGTCGGCGTATGCTTACTTCGATTTTGACCTTACTCTGATTTAAGATAAGCAGAGGAAGGTGTTTACATGACTATTGCATCATCTGCCTACTGCCATCATCTGTTTTAATATCGAATTATTAGTGTCCATAGAAACATACTCAGACAGACTATCAGAAGCAGTTTCCTGACCTGTCAAGCTCTTAATAACAAAACTTTGACGTTTAAAGGGAAGACTTTGAAGATTCAGGCTGACATTTTCAAGCTCCCTGCTACTTACTATACAGTCTGTCATAGTGGGTTATTGGTAGCTGATGTGGATGTTTGGGCCTGGTTATTCTAGCTAGTAGACACACTGGAGCTGGGGCGCCTTGCTTGCTGTTCTAGGCCGAAGCATTCACATCAGTCAGAATGATCTCAATCAATTGGACGATCGATCAGTCAATCAATCAATCAGACACTGATTTTAATTGTACCCTATTAAGGAATCTGTCAACCCTCTTCTAGCATTCCATTCAACCAGGCTTTGACCAATCAGGGGCCAGTGTCATCTTAGAACAACAAGCAAGAGCCAGCTGCCGTGACAACCAACGATAGCAAACAAAGAACACCCCCCCCCCCCCCCCCCCCCCCCCGTGCTCCTACCCCCCAACTCACCCCCCTGCTCCCTCCTCTTTCCACCCTCCCATCTTCTGTCAGGTATCTGATGCTTACCAGGGGTCCTCTCCTCTCTCTAGGGGTATCCAGGTGGGGCCCTAGCTAAAAGGGGGTTTGGTACAATGGAAATCCCTGTAGAAACATGTTAAAGAGGCGCGTGTGTGTGTATGTGTGTGTGTGTGTAGGCCTATGTGTGTGTGTATTGGGCAAAGTCTTGAGTCAAGTCTTAACAGGTGTGAATACCTGTGTTGGTGAATTCCTCAGGCTATGGTTAGTCAGTCCTGTGATATTGTAGAAGCAGCTAATCACCCTCCACTAAAACGACTAGACATTTCTTTAAAGCTCAATGGAACAATGTATGTAGCAGGAAACACACTCTATGTTGTTGAACTGCTTTGCACCAGAAAGACAGCATACTGTATTTTGAACTATGTTTGTGTGTACTGTATGTGTGGATACGTGCATGATTTGTGTAGTTTTGTGTACTGTATATAGTAATGTTAGCAAATAAAATACCAGATATAGTTATGTGGTGTGACTTGACTGGAACTTGGCCGTTGTTTGTCATATATGTCCAGGGCCTGTTGTCAAGGGTAACTGTTCAGGCAGCCAGGACAGAAAGGTGGAGAGGAGTGAGGGGGGATGGAGGGTGAGAAGACAGAAGTGCCATCGTGGGCGGCCATATTTCACCCAGCATTTCACACCCCCATGCCAGGAGTGGTGTGTTTGTGTGTGCTTGTGTGTGACCCCCGTGCCAGGAGTGAGGGCATTATTAGCTCTCTTAGAGAGACCCCCCCCCCTTCCTGTTTAGGATTCCCCACTGTCTGGTCCCCTCTTGGGAACCCAGTTTAACAGTAACGACTATGGAATGATAGATTAACAGAATTATAGAAAGTGGTCCTTGTTCTGATTTCTTTTTTTCATAGATACACAGGGATTACAAACTGAGAATTCCGCCGCACTTCTTTCACCTCCATAGAAATAGAATCGACTAGAATGGATATATACGTTCGAGGAATTGTATTTATATGCTCACCCTTCTGTCTCTGATTATGTGTGGCTTACTCACACTTTGCCCTTGTCTAATAATATAACTGTCTGGGATATTTATCAGGTCCAAAGTCAGTTTTGCTGTTAATATCGCTGTAGTTACATTTAGGATAGGGATAATAAGAGCTGATCTGAGAGCTGTGGTTAAGTAAGAGGGGTTGCTTAGGTGGGTCATCAGCAGTGGGCGTGTGGGTGGCACTTCTCACACACAGCTGAGAGAGGGGACTGGACACTGGGAAAATAGACAAAGCACGGTGTGTGTGTGTGTGTGTGTGTGTGTACACAACTGTTAGTTTGATAACCCAGTGTTACAGAGGTGTGTAGGAAAAAACCCAGGACCCCGCCGTCCGACCCATCCTTAATTTGGTTCCTTTTTTACAAGCTGAAAAGACAGAGCTTGAGGAAAGGAAACTGAGCACTAAACTGTTTACCTGGAAATAATTTGTTGGACTGGTCTCAATGTGATTCAATCCTTTTGATTCATAGTGTCTGGGTTGCGTCCCAAATGGTAGCCTATTACCTACAGTACCAGTCAAAAGTTTGGACACACCTGCTATTTCAAGGGATTTTCTTTATTTTTACTATTTTCTACATTGTAGAATAACAGTGAAGACATCAAAACTATGACATAACACATATGGAATCATGTAGTAACCAAGAAAGTGTTAAACAAATCAAAATATATTTTATATTTGACATTCTGCAAAGTAGCCACCCTTTGCCTTGATGACAGCTTTGCATACTCTTGGCATTCTCTCAACCAGTTTCATGAGGTAATCACCTGGAATACATTTCAATTAACAGGTGTGCCTTGTTAAAAGTTAATTTGTGGAATTTCTTTCCTTCTTAATGCGTTTGAGCCAGTCAGTTGTGTTGTGACAAGGTAGGGGTGGTATACAAAAGATAGCCCTATTTGGTAAAAGACCAAGTCCATACTATGGCAAGAACATCTCAAATAAGCACAGAGAAACAACAGTCCATCATTACTTCAAGACATGAAGGTCAGTCAATCTGGAAAATTTCCAGAACTTTAAAAGTTTCTTCAAGTGCAGTCGCCAACACCATCAAGCGCTATGATGAAACTGGCTCTCATGAGGACCGCCAGAGGAAAGGAAGACCCAGAGTTACCCCTGCTGCAGAGGATAGGTTCATTAGAGTTATCAGTCTCAGACATTGCAGCCCAAATAAATGCTTCACATATTTCAAGTAACAGACACATCTCAACATCAACTGTTCAGAGGAGACCGCGTGAATCAGGCCTTCATGATCGAATTGCTGCAAAGAAACCACTACTAAAGGACACCAATAATAAGAAGAGACTTGCTGTCAGAGTCGTGTGTATAGGTGGCAGGGAAGTCAGGCGCAGGAGAGTTAAACTGAGTGTAAATGGAGATTTTTAATAAATGTCCACTTAACATGCTCCAAACACGAAAATGTACATACATAAAATAAACATGGGTACGAGGACCCGTCGCGCACCTATACACCCAGAAACAACACTTGACATAAAACAATCTCTGACAAAGACATGAGGGGAAACAGAGGGTTAAATACACAAGAGGTAATGGATGGGATTGAAAACAGGTGTGTGGGAAGACAAGACAAAACCAATGGAAAATGAAAAATGGATCGATGATGGCTAGAAGACCGGTGACGTCGACCGCCGAACACCGCCCGAACAAGGAGAGGCAACGACTTCGGCAGAAGTCGTGACACTTGCTTGGGCCAAGAAACAGGAGCAATGGACCTTAGACCTGTGGAAATCTGTCCTTTGTTCCAACCGCCGTGTCTTTGTGAGACGCAGAGTAGGTGAATGGATGTGGTTCGCACCGTGAAGCATGGAGGAGGAGGTGTGATGGTGTGGGGGGTGCTTTGCTGGTGAAACTATCTGTGATTTATTTAGAATTCAAGGCACACTTAACCAGCATGGCTACCACAGCATTCTGCAGCGATATGCCAGTGGGACTATCATTTGTTTTTCTACAGGACAATGTCCGAACACACCTCAAGGCTGTGTAAGGGCTATTTGACCAAGAAGGAGAGTGATGGAGTGCAGTATTAGATGACCTGGCCTCCACAATCACCAGACCTCAACCCAATTGAGATGGTTTGGGATGAGTTGGACCGCACAGTGAAGGAAAAGCAGCCAACAAGTGCTCAGCTCCTTCAAAACTGTTGGAAAAGCATTTCTGGTGAAGCTGGTTGAAAGAATGCCAAGAGTGTGCAAAGCTGTCATCAAGGCAAAGGGTGGCTACTTTGAAGAATGTAAAATCTAAAATATTTTGATTTGTTTAACACTTTTTTGGTTATTACATGATTCCATATGTGTTATTTCATGGTTTTGATGTCTTCACTTATTCTACAATGTAGAAAATAGTAAAAATAAAGAAAAACCCTTGAAATAGCAGGTATGTCCAAACTTTTGACTGTTACTGTATGCAGTGCACTACATTTTAACCAGGGCCCATAAGTTTAGGTTTAGGGAATAGTGTAACCATTTAGGACGCAGACAACGTATCTGAAGTGGAATTATCTTTGACTGTAGTTTGAATGTCAAGAAGTATCATGATATCTCATCTCCGTCAGGGCCTCACCTTATTTCCAAAGTATCCAATGTTAAGAAATATCAGACAGATCTTGTGTGTGTGTGTGTGTGTGTGTGTGTGTGTGTGTGTATCTATCCATGTTAGGAATTATTAGACAAAAACCATTCTGGCAGGTGGGGGTGTAGTGGAGTCAAAGGCGTTAATCAACACCTCTAAAGTAATGTTCTCTAGTAACGTTAGAGAAACACACTTTGACTTACTGATTGGGTCTGTCTTTGAAACTTCCACTTCTAAAGAAGTCATTCTGGTGCTGAGTGTTTAGGAACGGAATAATTGCTGTAGCAGACTTTACAGGAATACAGTATAACTCTGAATGGCTTTTACCATGCGTTTCCTCCTTAAGGTCAATTCTATGGTATCACCTGTTGCTTAGTAATATGTTTGTTGTATATTCTTACCAACTGCGAACTGTTCCAATTTCTATTTTGATGGATGGATGGATGGATGGATGGATGGATGGATGGATGGATGGACGGACGGATAAAAGAAGGAATGGATGGGTAGAATGTAGATAGCATCTCTCGTCATCTCTTTGTTCTATATAAGTCACCAAATCCATTACTAAGGCTAGATTTCACCATCGATGGAATGCGAAGCATCCTAGAATGAAAAGCCAGGGAATTAGAACATGTGGTTTTCTCAACGGGTTCCGACACAGCTAGGAGCTAGAACACGTTCCGATACCACGTGTAGAACCCTGGCGGCCTCTCTCACATTCTGCCCCATTCCCCTGGACCCTACAGAGAGAAAGGGCATACGCACACACACACACACACACACACACACACCTGGTTCTTAACTAAGCCCTGTTTATACGTACATGCATCCACAGCAGCTGTAAGTTAGAGACATGCAGTGGGTTAAGCCCTGGAGTTCACCACCCCACGGTAGGCTAGAGGATCCAGAGAGGTGGCCACGCTCCACCGGGGAGAAGTAGACCTCGCTGGGCTGAGCTTGGCCGACCCGCTGGGTCCACTGGCTCTCTTCTGGAGGGGGTTAGTGGGTGAGGGGAGGTGGAGCGTGGTTTTACTGCCGCCTTGTACGGACCTCGTGGGCTGAGGAGAGGGATGGAGGGATAGAGGGATGGACTGACCTGATGGATCATAGGGCGAGGTAGACGGGGAGAGGCAAAGGGGAGAAAGTGTGTATGAAATGATCAATTAATTGAACTTACAGTAGCGACCAACCCCCTGTTCAGCGAAGTACTGTATGTTGTGCACACACACACACACACACACACACACACACACACACACACACACGCATACACACTCACTCCCTACCACCCTCCCCACTCCCTGGGTGGGCTCTACTCTTCTACTCACATACCTACAGGGTATGTCTGTTAGCATCAGATCTAACGCTAGACTAGCTCTGCCTCCCAAATCAAATGTTATTGATTCCATACACATATTTAGCAAATGTTATTGTGGGTGTAGCGAAATGCTTGTGTTCCTAGCTTCAACAGTGCAGTAATATCTAACAATACCCACGAACCTAAAAAGTAAAAGAATAGAATTAAGAAATATAGAAATATTAGGATGAGCAATGTCAGAGTGACATTGACTAAAATACAGTAGCATAGAATACAGTATATACATATGAGATGAGTAAAGCAGTATGTAAACATTATTAAAGTGACTAGTGTTCCATTATTAAAGTGGCCAGTGATTCCATGTCTATGTGTATAGGGCAGAAGCCTCTAAGGTGCAGGGTTGAGTAACTGGGTGGTAGCCGGCTAGTGATGGCTATTTAACAGTCTGATGGCCTTGAGATAGAAGCTGTTTTTCAGTCTCTCGGCCCCAGCTTTAATGCACTTGTACTGACCTCGCCTTCTGGATGAAAGCTTGGTTGGATAATGTCCTTGATGACCTTTTTGGTCTTCCTGTGACATCGGGTGCTGTAGGTGTCCTGGAGGGCAGGCAGTGTGCCCCCGGTGATGCCCTCTGGAGAGCCCTGCGGTTGCAGACGGTGCAGTTGCCGTACCAGGCGGTGATACAGCCCGTCAGGATGCTCTCAATTGTGCATCTGTAAAAGTTTGTGAGGGTCTTAGGGTCCAAGCTCTCAACCTTCGCCTCTCCCGGGTCCGTGTGGGAGTTGCAGCGATGAGACAAGGCTGTACTACCAATTGGATACCACGAAATTGTGGAGAAAAAGGGGTACATTTAAAATAAATAAAAAACAGTTAAGGGGGAAATGTGTTGGATTTATTGTGAGAAAAAAAATGTGGGACATAAACTAAACTCCTTTGAAACCCAACCCAGAAGACTAAGGAGAGAAGCTTCAAGGCTGGAATAGGAAAGATAGAAGGTAGAAAGGAGCTTGAATTTGAACTGTTCCGGGAGATCGTCAGGCCCAGTCTATGTTCAGGTGTGCAAGTTCACCACATCCTGCATCGGATCTCCCAGGCCGATAGCATAACAAGTGTACCAGCTATAGTTCGCCCACCCTCCATCTCCACCTCCTCCCCTGACCTATAAAGTCACCCCTAGGAGAACAGGGGCCCCTGGGAGCCTCTTAAGGAGCTCACATGGAGCATTTGTTGCCTGGGGACGGACCTGTTTAAAGGCTAACAGAGTGTGTGCGTGTACGTGTGTCCCTCTCTCTTTCCCTCTCTCTCTGTTTTCAAATCAAATCAAATCAAACTGTATTTGTCACACGCGCCGAATACAACATGTGTAGACCTCACCGTGAAATGCTTACTTACAAGCGCTTAATCAACAGCACAGTTCAAGAAGAGTTAAGAAAATATTTACCAAATAAACTAAAGTAAAATATATACAGGGGGTACCGGTACCGAGTCAGTGTGCGTGGGTACAGATAGAGAGACACTATAGAAGGGCCAAGATAGAAACTAAAAGCACAACAGTCACAAACAGGGTTCTGCTCAATGTAACCTGTTGCAACATAGGTAACATAGGTAACATACTTTGCCCAAAGAAGTACAGTATGTTACCTATGTTACCTATGTGGCAACAGGTTACATTGAGCAGAACCCTGTTTGTGACTGTTGTGCTTTTAGTTTCTAACTTGGCCCTTCTATAGTGTCTCTCTATCCGAATGACCCCCCCGTAGCCAAGGAAAAGACCCCATTATCATTCTAAATGACCAACTGGGGTAGGAGGGGAGGGGGACTGCACCCTATGTTACGAGCCTTTTTCAGCTCAGCTGTCCCTAAGAAGGAAGAGTGCGTGCGTGCGTGCGTGCGTGCGTGCGTGCGTGCGTGCGTTGTGGCCGGTCCTAGTCCCCAGAGAGCTGTCCGGAGAACAGCTGCCCACAGGGTTCAAAGGTCATCTATAGTGTTCTGCTCCCGTGAAGCCGTAAAAAAATCCTCCTCTTTTTCTCCAATGGCTTTGTTTCTGACGCAGAGTGGACAACCCCCCAATCCAGTATTCCAGACAGATCTTTCAGTCGTTTCTGTTTGGGGGATTATATCCTCCTTTTTACTCTTGTTCTCTTCCTCTGGCCTGGCGAGAGAGAGAGATGTATGGCTGTCACGTTTTGTCACGTTTTGTCTGAGGAGGTGTTCAGAGTCTTTATGTATGGAGGTCGCGAACCAATAGAGGGCCACAAATCAACACAATTGACTGATCCTTACAGCATCCCTATTAGAAGCTGTCAATGAAAGGGGCACTCTCTACTCTTTCTCCTCCACATTCACTGGACTCGAACCAGGATCTCTCTTTTTTTTCTTTGTCTTTCTCTGTTGCCTGTCATCTGAAGGGCAGTGGGATAAAGGGATCTGAGGAATATATTAAATAGAAAGTTAGGGAGATAGGGAGGGAGTTGAATGTAGGGAGAGAGAGAGCGTTATGCTTGGTATAACTTGGGGAGGTACTGCAAGGCAGTAACCAGTAACGACTAATACATGGTAATAAACACTATATACACAAAAGTATGTGGA